>NW_028297441.1:346336-361336 GCF_049724085.1 Artemia sp. Qi Xiang Cuo
TGTCTTAATTTTTCAAATTTCATTTTGAATTTCTATCGTGAAATGCAAGAGTTGGAATATTTCAGTAGTGACTTGCTGTGCTTTACCTTCTCACAGTTACATTCTCTTGATTTTTTGAAGTTCATTTTGAATTTCTGTCATGAAATGCAAGAGTTGGAAAATTGGGGTCTTAGTCCACCAGCTCAGTATTGGGGACCCGGTCCACCAGCCTGAACGGTGGAAATTCACTAGCTCAGAATTTGGGTCATAGTCCACCAGCCTGAATGGTGGAAATCCACTAGCTCAATATTGGGGTCTCAGTCCACCAGCCTGAATGGTGGAAATTCACTAGCTCAGAATTGGGGTCTTGTCCACCAGCCTGAATGGTTGAAATTCACATTAGACGAGGTTACGTGCGCACACACACACAGAGAGAGACGACTAACACACAGGGACAACACACACACAAAGAGACGACACCTAACCTTTTCCGGTGAGTATGGCTAGGTTAGGTTAGGCTAGATTAAGTTAGGTTAGGTTAGCCCACGTACGCTTCACTTAGGTTAGCTTAGGTTAGGTGAGAGACAGGTAAAAAGTTAGGTGTTTGAGTAGGTTAGGTTCGATTAGATTAAGGGTGGATCGGTGAAGTGAGGGGAGGATAGTTTCGCATCCGTCCTCCCGCTTACTTCTGCTAACCAAGTCTAACCTAACATAACCTAACCTAACTTAATCTAAACTAACCTAACCTAATCATACACCTCACTTTTTGCCTGTCTCTCACCTAACCTAAGCTAACCTAAGTGAAGCGTATGTGGGCTAACCTAACCTAACCTAACCTAACTTAATCTAGCCTAACCTAACCTAACCATACTCACCGGAAAAGGTTAGGTGTCGTCTCTTTGTGTGTGTGTTGTCCCTGTGTGTTAGTCGTCTCTCTGTGTGTGTGTGTACGCACGTAACCTCGTCTAATGTGAATTTCAACCATTCGGGCTGGTGGGCTGAGACCCCAAGTCTGAGCTAGTGAATTTCCACCATTCAGGCTGGTGGACTGAGACCCCAATATTGAGCTAGTGGATTTCCACCCTTCAGGCTGGCGGGATATGATCCCAATTCTGAGCTAGTGAATTTCCAGCGTTCAGGCTGGTGGACTGGGTCCCCAGTACTGAGCTGGTGGACTAAGACCCCAATTGTCCAACTCTTGCATTTCATGACAGAAATTCAAAATCAACTTCGAAAAATCAAGAGAATGTAACTGTGAGAAGGTAATGCACAGCAAGTCACGACTGAAATATTCCAACTCTTGCATTTTACGAAAGAAATTCAAAATGAAATTTGAAAAAGTAAGAAAATGTAACTGTGATATGGTAGTTTTCGTGTGTGTGCATAAGTTTTCGTGTGTGTGTGTGTGTCTGTTTGTGTGCGTGTGTGTTGTGTGTGTGTGTAAGTTTTTTTGAGTGTGTGTAAGTTTTTTTGTGTGTGTAAGTTTTTTAGTTTGGTCTTAAGTGTGTGTGTGTGTGTGTGTGTTTTGCGTGTGGGTGTAGTTTTTGTCTTTGTGTTGTGTTTTGGTTTTTGGGTGTGTTGGTATGTTTTTGTGTGTGTGTGTGTATTTTATATAGAAATTGTGTTATTTTTTGTGTGTGTGTGTGTGTAATCGGTTTTTTGTCAGAGCTTTTTTGTTTTAATTTTTTTTCTTGTGTGTGTTAGTTTTCGTGTGTGTGTGTTTAAGTTTTTGTGTGCATGTAAGTTTTCGTGTACATGTGTAATTTTTTTTGTGTGTGTGTTTTTTTGATTTAGTTATTGTTTTTTTGTTTGTGTGTTTGTGTGTGTGTGTGTTTTTTTGTGTGTGTGTGTAAGTTTTTGTGTGCATTTAAGTTTTTGTGTGCATGTAAGTTTTTGCGTGTGTGGTGTAATTTTTTTTGTGTTTGTTTAATTTATATTTTTTATATTATATTTAGATTGGTTATAATTTTTGTTTGTTGTTGTGTTTGTTTGTTTTTGTTTTTTTGTTTTTGTGTTTAAGTTTGTTCTCTTTTGTTTTGTTTTGTGTGCGCGTGTTTGTTTTTGTGTGTGTATGATTTGGTGTGTGTGTGTATGTTTTCATTTTTTTGTGTGTGGAAGTTTGTGTGTGTGTGTGTATATGTGCAAGTGCGTGTGCGTGTGTTTTTGTGTTTTTTTTGTGTTCATTTGTTAGTTTTGTGTGTGTGTGTGTGTGTGTGTAAGTTGTTGTGTGTGTGTAAGTTAGTTCGTTTGTTTGTAAGTTTTGGTATGTGTGTGGGTTTTTGTGTGTGTAAGTTTTGTGTGTTTTTGTGTGTGTAAGTTTTTGTGTGCATGTAATTTTTTGTGTGCATGTAAGTTTTCGCGTGAATGTTTATGTTTTTGTGTGTGTGTGTGTGTGTGTATGTTTGTGTGTGTGTGTGTGTGTGATTTTGTGTGTGTGTGTGTATTTTTTGGCGTGTGTGTGTAATATGTATTTTGTTTGTGTGTATGTAAGTTTTCGTGTGCATGTGTTAGTTTTTTTGTGTGTGTAAGTTTTGTCGTGTGTGTGTTTGTTTTCGTGTGTGTGTGTGTAATTTTTGTGTATGTGTGTGTGTGTGTAAGTTTTTGTGCGTGTGTGTGTGTGTGTTTTTTTTGTGTTCATGTGTTATTTTGTGTGTGTGTGTGTGTGTGTATGTTTTGGTGTGTGTGTGTGTGTGTGAGTGTTCGTGTGTGTGTTTGTGTAATTTTTGTGTGTGTGTGTGTGTGTGTGTAATTTTTTGTGTTAATTTAAGTTTTTGTGTGAATGTAAGTTTTCGAGTGCATGTGTAAGTTTTTGTGTGTGTGTGTGTGTGTGTGTGTGCGTGTGTTTTGTGTGTGTAAGTTTTGGCGTGTGTGTGTAAGTTTTCGTGTGTGTGTGTGTAAGTTGTGTGTGTGTGTGTGTGTGTGTGTTTGTTTTTGTGCTTGTGTGTGTGTGTTTTTTTTGTGTTCATGTGTTAGTTTTTGTGTGTGTGTGTGTGTGTGTTTTTTAGTTTTTGTGTGTGTTTTTGTTTTTGTGTGTGTTTGTGTTTTGTTGTGTTTTTGTTTTTTTTTTGTGTGTGTGTGTGTGTGTGTGTAAGTTTTTGTGTGATTGTATGTTTTCTTATGAATGTGTTTTTTTGTGTGTGTGTGTGTGTGTGTGTGTGTAAGATTGTGATTGTTTGTGTTTTTTATTTTCATAGTGTGTGTTATATTTTTTGTGTGTGTTTGTAAGTTTTAATTTGTGTGTTTGTTCAAGTTTTTTTGTGTGTGTGTAAGTTTTTGTGCGTGTGTGTAAGTTTTTGTGTGTGTGTAAGTTTTTGTGTCGTCTAATGTGAATTTCAACCATTCAGGCTGGTGGACTAATACCCAAATTCTGAGCTAGTGAATTTCCACCATTCGGGCTGGTGGACTAAGACCCTAATTCGGAGTTAGTGAATTTCCACCATTCAGGGTGGTGGACTAAGACCCCTATATTGGGCTAGTGAATTTCCACCGTTCAGGCTGGTGGACTAAGACCCCAATTCTGAGCTAGTGAATTTCCGCTGTTCAGGCTGGTGGACTGGGACCCCAATACTGAGCTGTTGGTCTAAGACCCCAATTTTCCAACTCTTGCATTTCATGACAGAAATTCAAAATGAACAAGTCTGAAATAGCAAACTAGTTATCCCAAACTATTGGTTTCAGATAACAAACACCTATGATGGACTATGAATCCTAGCTCTGAAAAGTCAAAAAATAGCAACCCACACATCCCAAATCATAGGTTTCAGAAAACACACACCTACGAAAGACTAAGAAATCTAGCTTAGAAAAGACAAAAATAGCAAACCACACATCCCAATCATAGATTTCAGTCAAAACACACCTAGGAATGGCTAATAAATCCAGCTCAGAAAAGTCAAAAATAGAAAACTACGTATCCCAAATCATAGGTTTCAGTCAACTCACACCAACGAAAGACTAAGAAACCTAGCTCAGAAAAGTCAAAAATAGCAAACTACTCATCCCAAACTATAGGTTTCAGAAAACATTCACCTACGAAATAATATAATAAATTATAACAGAAAATAAATAAAAAGCAAAATAAAAAAAAAACAACATAAGTTTAAGACAACACATACCTATGAAAGGCTAAGAAACCTAGCTCCTAAAAGTCGAAAATAGCAAACTACACATCCCAAATCATAGGTTTCAGACATCACACACCTATGAAAGACTAAGAAATCCAACTCAGAAAAGCCCGAAATAGTAATTTACATATCCCAAATCATAAGTTTCAGATAGCATTCACCTACGAAATACTAAGAAACCTTAGCTCAGAAAAGTTTGAAATAGCCAACTACTCATCCCAAACTCGAAGTTTCAGACAACAAACACCTATGAGTGAATAAGAATCCTAGATATGAAAAGTCCAAAAAGCAAACTATACCTCCCAAATCATAATTTTCTGAAAGGACACACCTATGAAAGGCTAAGAAATCTAGCTCAGAAAAGTCTAAAATAGCAAATTAACCATCCCAAATCATAGGTTTCAGTCAATACACACCTACGAATGGCTAAGAAATCCTGCTCAGAAAAGCCTGAAATAGCAACCCACACATCCCAAATCATAATGTTCTGACAACACATACCTATGAAAGGCTAAGAAACCTAGCTCAGAAAAGTCAAAAATATCAAACTACACATCCCAAATCATAGGTTTCAGACACTACACACCTATGAAAGACTAAGAAATCTAACTCAGAAAAGCCCAAAATAGTAATTTACATATCCCAAATCATAAGTTTCAGACAGAATTCACCTATGAAATACTAAGAAACCTTAGCTCAGAAAAGTCTGAAATAGCCAACTAATCATCCCAAACTCGAAGTTTCAGACAACAAACACCAATGAGTGACTAAGAATCCTAGCTCTGAAAAGTCAAAAAAGCAAATTATACCTCCCAAATCATAATTTTCTGAAAGAGCACACATATGATAGGCTAAGAAATCTAGCTCAGAAAAGTCAAAAATAGCAAATTAACCATCCCAAATCATAGGTTTCAGTCAACACACACCTATGAAGGGCTAAGAAATCCAGCTCAGAAAAGTAAAAAAAAATAGCAACCCACACATCCCAAATCATTGGTTTCAGACACCACGCACCTACGAAAGACTAAGAAATCCGGTTATGAAAAGTCGGAAATAGCAAATTACATATCCTAAATCATAGGTTTCAGACAACACTCACCTATGAACGGCTAAGAAACCAAGTTCAGAAAAGTCAAAAATAGCAAACTAGTCATCCTAAACTATAGGTTTCAGACAGCAAACACCTATGAATGGTTAAGAAATCCAGCTCAGAAAAGGCAAAAGTAGCAATCCACCCATCGCAAATCATAGGTTTCATACAACACACACCTATGAAAGACTAAGAAATCCAGCTCAGAAAGCGCAAAAGTAGCAATCCAAATACCCCAAATCATAAGTTTCAGACATCATACACCTAGGAAAGACTAAGAAATCCAACTCAGAAAAGCCCGATCATTAATAAAATTTGGTTAATTCAACTGAAAGTTCCAACTTAATATATGACAAATAAGGCGACATTTTGATCGTTTATTTTCAAAGTTTTAAATTTTTTTTTTTTTTCGGCACTGCCCCCCGTGCCCCCCCTACCCTTGCCCCACAGCCCTTCCCCGCCCCCCCAGGGCGCGTGTCGGAGCCCAGGCGCATCCCTGTGGTGCCTCCCTGACTCGTGGTGCATCCCTCTGACGCTTCCCGGACCCGTGGCGCTTTTCGGAGCCACAGCGCATCCCGGGGGTACCTCACTGACCCGTGGTACACCCCGATGGCGCTTCCCTGATCCGGGGCACTTGTCGGGGCCATAGCGCATCCCGGTGGAGCTTCTCGGGCCCGCCGTGCTTTTCGGAGCCACAGCGCCTCCCTGTGGTGCTTCTCGGGACCCGCATCGCTTCCCGCGATGCTTCTCGAGCCCGTGGCGCCTCCCTGTGGCCCTGCCCCCCGGCGCGCCCCGACCCTTGCCCCACAACACTCCCTGGACCCATCGGCGCATTCCGGACACCGCGGCTCCCAGCCGTTTACCTAATGTCCCAAAAAACCGTATTGTTAGGCGGCATAAGTCGTTTCGCCTACTTCCCATACAGGTTGTCTATGACTCCAAATGAGCCTAGATTATTTTAATCTCGTGTCTGCTCTGTTTCCAAGCGTATTCTCTGGGAAACAGTACAATTAAATTCGAGAACCGTTAATTCTTATTCAACAATGTTTCCACATCACTAAAATATTGGCAAGGCTTTGTAAGATTGAAAGTTATTTTAAAATATCCTTGCGCAAATTACGGGGGTCCATATGTGTCAAATAGATAAATGTGAATAATCTCACTCAGTTCCTTCTCTTGAAACATTGTGGTAATCAATTGTGAAAAATAGGGGATTTTGAGTTTCAAATGGTGAGCATTAATTGAAATTACCCATGAAAAATATTCGCTTATGAGAATTTGAAGCGATAGCAATGATTAGAAAAGAGCGGTTTCTTTGCAAAAAATTACATTTAGATATCTCCGAGGGAGGGGTGAGCAGAGAAAAGAGTGGTTTCAGTGCAAAAAATTACATTTATGTATATCCGAGGGAGGGGGGGGAGCAGAGAAAAGAGTGGTTTCATTGTAAAAAATTAAATTTAGATATCTCCGAGGGAGATAAATTTAAAACATTGGTTGGGGTGAGGGTTAATATCTCACAGAGATACGTTTATATTGGGATTGAAAAGGACTAAAATTGGAAGAAATAGAAAGGTGGGAAAAAATACTTACATTTGCATATCCGGGCTGCACTTGGTGTGTGTGTGTGTTATCCCGGCGGCGCTTCTCTGGTCCGGGGGACCTTTGGGGGCCGGGGGAGGGCCTTTGGGGCACAGGGAGGGCCTTTGGGCCCCGGGCGGGCCGTGGGGGGCCTGGGGGACCTGTGGGGACCGGTGGAGGGCCTTTGGGACCCCGGTGGTCCTTTGGGAGCTCGATGGGCCGTTGGGGGGCCGGGGGCGGGCCTTGGGGGGCCGGGGGGGGCCTTTGGGGCATAGGGAGGCCCTTTGGGTGCCTGGGGGACATTTGGGGACCGGGGGTGGGCCTGTGGGACCCGGTTGGTCCTTGGGGAGCAGGGGGGACCGTTGGGGACCAGGGGAGGGCCTGTGGGACCCGGTTGGGCCTTGGGGAGCCCGGGGGACCGTGGGGGCCCAGGGGTGGGCCTTGGGGGGTCGAGTAGGTCCTTTGGGTGCCTGGGGGACCTTTGTGGACCGGTGGGGTCCTTTTGGGTGGGGGTAGAGCAATGGGGTCACGTTGGGAGCCCGGGGAGTGCCGTTGGGGACAAGTGGAGGGCTTGGGGGGGTCGGGGGGCCCAGGGGGGACTGGTGAGGGGCGTTGGATGGCGCGGGGCTGGACTGGGGCGGGTCTGGGGCCCTGTGGGGGCCTGGTGCACCTGTGGGCACGGGTGAGGGCCGTGGGGGACTGGGGGGGGACCTTTGGGGGCTCGGGTCTGGCCTTTTGAGGGTCTGGGGCCCTTTGGGTGCCCGGTGGACCTTTGGGGAACTGGGTGAGGGTCTTTGGGGGTCCGGGGGGGTCCTTGGGACGCCCAGAGACCCTTGGAGGCCCGGTGGCTTCCTTGGGGGTTGTGGTAGGGGGATCGGAACCTTTGGGGTTGGGGTAGAGGACCTCACAACACTGTTCAATTGAAACTTGTGTATTATAACGACCACACTCAAATTCTCTTCCAAAATCTCTTCAAAAATCACCTTTTAAAATGTCTCTAGCTGTTTCGCCGAAATAGTTCCATAAAATAGCTAAAACGGTTTCGCCAAAATTATCCCTAAACGGAATTTCGGCATGTTCTTTTGTTTGGCATCTCTGCGCTAATGCATTTCAAATTATTTGGAAACCTTTTCGCGCGCTAAGATCAAAACGTCTGCTCGGAAACTATTCTCTTGTTAGAAACAACAAATTAATTTCCCTTTCGTGAATCAATTCTCTTTAGAACAACAAATTAATTCCCCTTTCGTGTCAATCAATCAATCATGACATCATGTGTGATCAAAACTGTTTCTCGGTGACAATTCTGGTCGAACTCCAAAGACATTAATGAACTTGACGTCATCTGTCAGACATTAATTAACTGTTTCCGGGAACTCGTAACATCTGGCTCGGAAACAACAACAAATTCTATTTCCGGATCATAACATCTGCCTCGAATAACAAAAACAACAACATCTGGTTCAAATAACAACAACAAATTCTATTTCAGTGTCATAATATCTGCCTCAAACAGGAAAGAAATGTCATTAACTTTGCTTCTAACTACAACAACATCTGGCTCAAATAACAACAACATATACTATTTTCGTATCATAACATCCGGCTTGAACAACAACAAGAAGGAAATATCATTAACTTTGCTTCGAACGACAACAACATCTGGTTCAAATAACAACAACAAATACTATTTCCGGATCATAACATTTGGCTTGAACAACAATATCAACATTAACCTTGACATTTGCATCGGGCAACAACATGAAGGAAGTGTCATTGACCTGACCCCATTAGACTAAATAATCCATAAAAACATCAAATAATCAACACACATAACCATCCATGAAACCATCCATAAATGTGACAAACTTTCTGTTTTTTCATTCTCACTGACAAAGTCCATAAAACATACAAAATTCCTGGTTTTTCAAGTGAGAAAATTCCTGTTTTTCATTCTCACTGACAAAATCCATAAAACCATCAAATAATCAACACACATAACCATCCATAAAACCATCCATAAATGTGACAAACTTTCTGTTTTTTCATTTTCACTGACAAAGTCCATAAAACCATACAAAAATGTGACAAAATTCCTGTTTTTCAAATTCTCACTGACAAAATCCATATACCACGTGGGTCTATGCCCATATAAGGAGTCCCGTCCGGAGCTCATGAGGCATCTCTACTTCTGTTCATTTAGGGTTTCATTTATTTATTGATGCTGATTTGTGGTAGTTTTACGCTTGGTAGATTATTCGATTGGATTTTTGCTCATTTTGGTTTAACGGAGTTCTTTACTTTTCTTTGAAAAAACCGGGATTTTGTCTTAGGACGCAAACCTACTAGTGTTTTAGAGTCTGACCATAATTTCACTTTATTTTAATATTCAGTACTGACAATTTATTCTCTGACCTTGGGAAGGCAAAGAGCTTTTGAGCCCTACTCTTGTTAATTTCTGGGAAAACTTACAACTGAAGAGTAACTTTTCTTACTTTCTAAGTTTACGTCAAAGTTTAACTTTTTTCTCTTCTCTGCAAAAAATTCAGAATTGATCTGAAACTTTTTTCTATTCTTTGGAAAAAGCTCGGAATCGAAATGTAATTTGTTTTTCTTCCTTGAGAAATTCAGAATTGTGGAGCTTTGTCTCTTCTCTGGAAAACAAAAAATCGGAATCGAAGTTTAACTTTTTCCCTTTTCTGAAAAAATCCAGAATAGAAGTATAACTTTTTCTTTCATCTATGGAAAAATCCAGAACAGAACTTGAACTTTTTTCTCTTCTTTGAGAAAATTCAGAATCAAAGTGTAACTCTTTCACATCTTTGAGAAAATTCAGAACTTAAGCGGAACTTTTCTTCTTTGAGGAAACTCAAAATCGAAGTGTAACTTTCCTTATCTTCTGCGGGAAAAATCAGAATCAAAGTTTAACTTTTTTTTCTTCTCTGAAAAAAAAAATCCAGAACTGAGAACTTTTTTCTATTTTTGGAAAAACGCGGAATCAAGGTGTAGCTTTTTTCTCTTCCTTGAGAAAATTCAGAATTTAAGTAGAACAATTTCTCTTCTCTGGGAAAAATTAAGATCCAAGTATAACTTTTGCTCTTCTCTGGGAAAAATCCAGAACCGAAGTATAACTTTTTTCCTTTTATGGGAAAATTCAGAACAGAACTTGAATTTTTTTTCTCTTCTTGGAGAAAATTCAGAATCGAAGTGTAACTTTTTCTCTTCTTTGAGAAAACTCAGAACTTAAGTGGATCTTTTTCTTCTTTGAGGAAACTTATAACTGAAGTGCAACTTTCTTTTTCTTCTTCGGAAAAAATTCAGAATCAAAGTTTAACATTTTTATCTCTTCTTTGGAAAAAATTCAGAATCGAACACTAACATTTTTCCTCTTCTATGGAAAAATTCAGAAGAGAACTTTAACTTTTTCTTCTTTAAAAAGTTCAGAACTGAAGTGAAACTTTTTATCTTGTTTGGTGAATCTCAGAACCGGAGTATATCTTTGAAAAAATTCAGAATCGAAGTGTAACTTTTTTTTTCTCTTCTATGCGGAAATCCAGAAGAGAACTTGAACTTTTCTTCACTTCTTTGAGAAAACTCTGAATTAGGTTAGGTTAAATTAAGTTAACTACGTTTAAGTTAGGATCATTTAGGTTAGGTTGAATCCCAAACGAGTAAAAATTTACATGAATGCTGAAATCGAACCCAAAACGAACAGAAAGTACAATAAAGAAGAGCTTGGTTACTGCCCCCCACCCAACCTTATAAAGTCCGCTGCGTCATTTGAGCCCTACTGAAAACAAATACATATGCTCTATCGCATTCCTGAAAAAAAAGAAAAACAGGAAGAAAATATTATTTTGCAAAACAAATATTTTATTTTGGAATCAATTTCGCTGAATGATACTATCTAGGAATAAAATTGTAGTGTCTAATGCAATAACACTGTCAAAAAATAAAATGTGAGATTTTTAAGCCAATCTAAGTCAACATCATCTCTTAACAAGCCGAAAAAAGAGAAAAAGCGTGAACCCTTATTATGAAAAATACTATGTAAATATCGGCACTTAAAATGTTGTTACAAAGTCAATCGTAAAAAAGCTGTCTGAAAACTGAAAAGTTAGAGTTTCTAAATTATTTTTCATAAACAATATCCCTTAGCACGACTATAACAAAGAAAAAAGTCCAAAATGTTATTTTGGAAACTCCATTGACGAATGGCAGCATTTAAAATGTTGTAACAATGATATAATACCCGAAACTTCAAACACTTCAGTTTTTACTTTATTTTCCTTATTTATCTTAGACTAAAGTGTTACTTATTTTGAATAAAACGTTATTTTGGAAACTATTGGTGATTTTCGGTGCTTTTTCTTTCTTTATTTTTTTTAGAAAGTCTTTGGCAGCAGTCTCAAAATTTGGCCAGCAGTCTAAAAATTTAAAACACTAGGACGTCTAAGTTACTTGGCATATCATGCCTAAACGCGACAAAAAAAAGAGAAAAAGGAAATAAAAGCCGAAAAAACTTATTTTGGGAACAACATTTTCACTGATTTATCAACATTCCAGTTTTGCAAAAGACGGTTTTGCATTAAAATTATCTCTTGCATAAAAAAATAATAAATAAGTAAAAACATGAGTAAAATATTATTATGGAAACTGTTGAAATTCGGTATTCAAATACTTTTTGTCATGTTCTTTGAGACAGACTGATTGTGCTATTCTTTCATCTACTTGTTATATATCCAATGTCAAACTGATAATTGTTAGAAATTACCAGCGTGAAACCGATATTCTGATGGATGATACAATGTGAAGTATTTTGGGAAAAAGTTCCTTTATTGTGTTGAGTTATTTTAGTATTTATTTTCGTCATTAGCTTCAATATCTTAAGACAGTATCAGATAATGATAAGTTTTATTGAGTTGATGTATCAAAAATATGATAAAAAGGACGAAAATAGTTTTCAATCAATAAAATTGTTAAAAACATGATCAATCCAACAAAAAAGAAACAAACAACTCAGCATTCAGTCCCATCTGAAAATTCAATTGTGTATTCTAACGTTATCGTATTAATCCCTGAGAAACTGGATAATTTAGAAATAAATTGAATAGGAGCAAATTTAATGTAAAATAATGAACTATCACCGATAAGTTGAAAAGAAAAGTTCAAAGTGAAAGAAAAAAATAAAACAACATACAACATATAAACCCAACAACAGCATTGGCTTACTGGAGGGAGGGAAGATACAAAAGTTTAAACTAGAGAGGGTGGGTAATTTTGTTAAATCTAACAACAGAAAGTTCTTCATTTTTGTCTAACGTTGGAGCAATTCAGATGGGGGAAAGGGAGAGTCACTTAAAAGACTAGGTGACAACGTCCAGTTCAAGATGGGGCATGATTTTTGCGAACTGATCTTTTGTGATAGAATTAAACGTACATTTTTTTTTTTTTTGAAAAAGCAGGCATAAATCAGTTGTTCTGTTCTCAAGAGTATGAGGTTAAAATCGGGGAGTAGGTTTGAGTAAGGTACTTAACCAGCTTTAAAACCAAGACAATAGAAGTAATAAAAGTAGCTGGACAGAGTTACTCGGGAGTAATGAAGAATTATGCATGGAACCTAACCTTAATAATTTGGCTCGTTATTGAAATTACTGGTTCAAAAACCCAAACAACCACTCAGTTGTAATATTTGTAAGTAAAAATAAATTACATAATCAATTTGATAATTTTATTATCAACATGCGTGAATACGGTCAAATGCGTTCAGTATTATTTATCTCACTTGAGGGCAAGTTTTTTCTCCTCCCTCTTAAAGGGGTATCAAAAGCTTATTTATTTAAATCCAATACAATGGTTGGTTAAAGTTAATATTGGTTATCTCTACAAACCAATTTAACCATAGTTGCTGCAATAAGCAGCAAATTATTTATGCAAATTTGTATTTTTCTGCTAAGGGGTTGAAGTACGGGATGTATAAGATGATCTTTTGTAATTTCTCAAACCATATGAAGAATACCCCCTCATGCATAAGCACATAAATTGGTTTTATGAGACCCAAAATTTTATTAGGACGCAGCTTAGTAATAAACATAAACTTTTATAGGAAAAATCATATGAATCCTGATATTTCTGGGGGAGGGCATAGACCCTAGGTCCCAGGGTAAGTATCTAATTACCCCTCTTAGTAATTGGGAATCAAAGATGTAACTTAGTTATTTTCTTGGAGAACCAACATTGAACTTCAAGGAGAGCAAAAACCTAAGCAAATTTTATTTTTATCCACTGTCTTTGCCTTTAATCTCTTATTTCAACATTATAGAAGGGCGCAACTTCCCTCAGTTAAAAAAAAAGAAATAACTGGTAGGCATGACGTAACCATTTGTTCTTTATATAATATACTGTATATATACTGTAGCCAAGGATGCAGCCAGGGGTTTGTTCTGGAAATGATCTTTTAGTCGTCCAGGAAGGATTTCGGAAAGCAGTTAAACACCAAAAAGCACAAAATGAACGAAACCTTCAAAAATATTGAGAGTTTGGGGTAGCGTTTAGGAAATGCAAGGGCTCAAAGCTCCCTTGGTGAATATCTTATTTCTTTGTCTGTTTATGGTCATTAAAGACTTTATTTATTGCTTTATTTTGGGGAACGAAAAGAAACTTGTATGGGATTGTTCACGATTTGGGAGTACGGCCCGATGGTATTAATTGCAGTTACGGTAAATTCCTAAATTCTATCTTGTTAATTCTTAAAATCTTAAAATCTCTTAACATTCTTAAAATCTCTTAAGGTACAAGACTCATTATTCCTAAAATTAAAAACTTGGTTGAACTACCTTAAATAGAGATCGATTAGATTAATAAAATAAGGAAAGGAATACTAATGTACATTTTTAACTTGCACTCTACCTTCCAAACTAAACAACAGAAACAAAAAATATAAGACAAAACTAAAAAAACGAAAGATGGACGCACCCACCTGGTTCCAAAAGTTTTCGATGATAAAAGATTTCCCCATTATTTTTCATAAGAAAAGCCCCTAAGAAACCTCGCCTTCGCACCTAATGGATACAGTATAATAGCGAAACAAGTTAAACAGAATAGAACTGCTTATAAGAGAAGGCTTAGTTTTCAAGAAAGTAAAGCATTCAACTTTGTATTAAGACAGTTTGGTTTCACATTAGGATAGACGCGCTCGATGAGAAATAAAAAAAAGGATAAAAAAATACACTAACATTACTTGCTTGGTTAGACCCTCACTTTTATCTTAATATTCAGTCATACAAACTATGATTCACTTCGAATCTTGGGTGTTGTCCAAGCAGCTTGAAAACCGAATAGAGGGATTTTGAAAATGGTTACCTTCATATTCACTGGTCAGACAATATCACCAATACCTTAATCTGAGGAAAGACGAAACAGCCGCATGTGACTGATCATAGGCAGCGCAATAGCGCTGCCTATGATCACTATACTGAAAAAAATACAAATTTTACTGAATATAAATTTTACTATTCTTCACTTTACTGAAAAAATACAAAATGATTGTGCATTGTCAGTTTAATATACATATACTGATATTTAGTTATCAAAGTGTTAATATTATTTGATTTATTAAAGTTATAAAAGTGAAAACATTTATATTGTTTCAGTAAAGTGCAAATTATGTTCTGGCCTTTGGAAAGCATAGGGGTTTTGAGCCCTACTCACATTAATTTCTGCTCGTTTTGAGTTTGACTCGGTTATTTATTTTAATTTCTGTTCGTTTTGGGTTTCATTTATTAATCGATGCTGATTTGTGGCAGTTTCACGCTTTGCAGATTATTTTATTCTATTTTTGCTCATTTGGTTTAATGGAGTTCTTTACTTTTCTTTGAAATACTTTTGTGGAAAAAGTTTTTTTAATTAATAAAAGTAAAAGCAGTCGATGACGTTATTGGGGACACATGATGCAAATCGGTGAAAACCCTCTCCTTATGATACTTGGTGCTTAATCCCAACCGGAATAAGACATGAACGACAAAGAGTGATGTATATTTGCTGTCTCGGGAAGGATACTGCGCTGTCGAGATCATCCCTTGAAGATCTTTGGTCAAAAGCTCTGAAGAGGTCATTATGGAAAGGCACCGTTGTCACCTTATGTGCCACCCGGTGTGTGAACACCCAAATCTAAGTACGTACGCAAAGAAAATCTAACAGTAATGGTTGATTAGCAGCGGTTTGAATTGCTTA
>NW_028297441.1:365846-395923 GCF_049724085.1 Artemia sp. Qi Xiang Cuo
TATTTACAATAAAGAACGACCTCTTGCCTATACTAAATTTTATACGCCACTTAATTATAGTATAGGTTAGTAATTCAACAGATAGCTTGGCACTGGAACATCATAGAGAGTTGTTCAATGGCTCATTTTAAAGGAAATTAATGGGGTCAAAAACATTTTGTAATTAAAACCAATTATTTTTATTTTATAATAAAGAACGACCTCTTACCTATACTAAATTTTATTATAATAAAGAATGACATCTAGCCAATGTTAACTTGAAAATAATTATAATAAAGAACTACCTCTTGCCTTTATTAATTTATATTAAAGTTATTATATTTAGCTAAGAGGTAGGGAAACTGAGTTTCTTTTTTAAATTGTAAATTTAAGAGATACTACTTTAAATTCAATATATTAAAAAAAAATTCTGACGGGAAATCGAACCCAGGTCTTCCACATGACAAACAGCGATAGTGACCACTGTACTATCAGAGACTTATAATATATAAATAATTATAATAAAGAACGAAATCTTGCCTATATCCGGGTTGCAGCGGTAGCTAGCAACCTAGTAAGAGACGATCACGTCCAATGTTAAGAAATATAAAAACCCATAGTTCCTAAAAAAGGAGTCAGATCAAAACAAAAAGTACACCAGTAGAACCGCCTTGTCCGAAACCCCTGTATAGGAAACTTTCTGTCCCTTGGCTTGAACAGAAAGGGAAATATATTGGCTTGAAAATCAAGAAAAGTGGCAGCTACTACAACATTCTTCCTAAACGGGATATTTTTTTCTTTTTTTTCTTTTTTTCTTTGTTTCCAGAGATAGCTTGGCACTGGAACATCGTAGAGGGTTGTTCAATAGCTCATTTTAAAGGAAATTAATTGGGTTAAAAACCTTTTGTAACTAAAATAAATTATTTTTAAAAGAGAATAAATTTTTCCACCAAAAACTGCATTTTCGATGTCTTTTCACACTGCAGTCTTTCAAACATAATCGTATACCAGCGGTAAGATTTGAACCCACACCTCCGAAGAGACTGGTGGCTAACACCAGTGCCTTGGACCACTCGGCCAGGTTGCCTCTCATAAATAACATATATGTGAATCCAGGTTGCAGCAGTAGCTAGCAATCTAGTAAGAGACGATCAGTCCAATGCTAAGAAATATAACAAAACTCCTAAAAATAGAGTCAGATCAAAACAAAAGTACATCATTAGAATTATAAATAAAGAACAACCTTTTGCCTATACTAAATTTTATAGGCCACTTAACTATACTATAGGCTAGTAAAGTTTTATTATGTCTGATCAAATTAAAATAATTGATAATTTCGTTGGTCTCCCAAAAAGTTTCAGAGAAATTGGGGAAATTTAAAATTATAAATAAAGATCGAACTCTTCCCTATACTAACTTGCATACGCAACTTCACTATAGTTAAGATTACAGTATTTATATTATGCATCATTATAAATTATAAAAGGTTCAAATGTTCGAAGATTATAGAGTTAAAAATTTTCCCACCCCGGGAATCGAACCCAAGCCTGTTAAGTGAAAGTTAACTATCCTAGCCACTAGACCATATTGCACCATAAAGAAGTATGATTTAAGAGCCATATGCGTATTATTATTTCACCATACCAATTATAATAAGGCCAAAACAAAATCGTCGACTTGCAACCTTACTTTTGACACATTAGTTAAATCTTCATCAGGCTTAAAAAATGTTTTGCTAGTTTTACATGAAAGAACAAACCTTAGTCCATATCCGGGTTGCAGCGGTAGCTAGCAACCTAGTAAGAGACGATCACGTCCAATGTTAAGAAATATAAAAACCCCTAACTCCTAAAAACAGAGTCAGATCAAAACAAAAAGTACACCATTAGAACCGCCTTGTCCGAAAAGGAAACTTACCGCCCTGCGGCTTGAATAACAAAGAAAATATATTGGCTTGATAATCAAGAAAATTGACTTTAACCACGTTATTCTCCACAAACGGGATATTTTTTTCTTTCTTTCTTTTCCACAGATAGCTTGGCACTGGAACATCGTAGAGAGTTGTTCAACGGCTCATTTTAAAGGAAATCTCTAGATCTACCGCTATTTGTACTTAATTTTTTTTTAATTAATTTTTTTTACGAAAAACTTAAATTTTTATATACAATATTAATCAATGACGTCATAGTCTTTGGATGTAGTTAGTACATAAAGTCTGGATCATCGAATTAAAGCTGAAACTAAGTAAAGAACAATTATGCCTCCATATATTCACAGTCATCTATAAAATTTCCCATTACATCTATAAACTGTTCCACAGTTGCCGGTTCATACCTTGGAAGCTTTTCACTAAACATGCAACATTTCTTTTGGATATTACTATGAAGTTTTGCGAAAGCATCTCTAGCTGACTTTTCAACAAAATCCATTCTTTCAGAGATAATTTTAATCTTTAATTTTGAATATTTTTCGTAATCCCGGTAAAAAATTCGTAAAATTTTTCTAAATTTACTAAGATCAGCCAGCATTGTTGCCATGTTTTTGGACTTCTGAATATAATTTTTAATTTTGCCCTTATGCGTTCTTTGCAGCTTGTGTAAACTGCAAAATATCCATGGTATCCGAGCAATAGTTTGAATATTTCAATTTATACTAAAGAACAAACTCTTGCCTATTCTAAATTTTATAGGCCACTTAACTATAGTATAGGCTAGTACAGTTATATCCGGGTTTTATATTAAAGAACGAATTGTTGCCTATAGTAATTGATAAATTTACTAGATTTATATTAAAAGACGATCATTAGGATTTTATTACATAAAGATTATTACTTTATAAAAGGCGACAAAGATGTAAATGGTCTCATTCATGGTTACATAATAGTTAAATCAAAGCAAGCTACACACAAGTTAAAAAAACAGCACTACACAAAAAACAGAGATAGCATCTTGAAAAGAGGAAAGCAAAGGTATTCAACCAACCAGGCGTATCGAGAAGTAAAAATTGATAGTGACAAACAGCGTTATTATAATAATGTAGTTTATAGACATACAAAAATTGAGACAGCCAAACAAAAGAGCAAGGAACGGTATGATAATGATGAAGATTACAGAGAAGCAACAATTGAGCAGGCTAGACAAAAGATCAAGCAGTGTTATCAAAATGATGAAGATTAAGCAAAGTTTCAATTGAACAAACTAGACGAAAAATATATAAGAAAAAAGTTGCTACCAGAATAATGGTTAGATACAGGGGTGACAAAAGATGTAATGAAAAAATTTAATTCTCTGCGAGGTTGTACCGATCCGGGTTGCAGCGGTAGCTAGCAACCTAGTAAGAGACGATCACGTCCAATGTTAAGAAATATAAAAACCCATAGCTCCTAAAAAAGGAGTCAGATCAAAACAAAAAGTACACCATTAGAACCGCCTTGTCCGAAACCCCTGTATAGGAAACTTTCTGTCATTTGGCTTGAACAGCAAGGGAAATATATTGGCTTGAAAATCAAGAAACTTGACTTTAACCACGTTATTCTCCCCAAACGGCATATTTTTTTTTCTTTCTTTTCCACAGATAACTTGGCACTGGAACATCGTAGAGAGTTGTTCAATAGCTCATCTTAAAGGAAATTAATTGGGTGAAAAATCTTTAGTAACTAAAATAAATTATTTCTAAAAGAGTATAAATTTTTCCCCCAAAAACTGCATTTTTGATGTCTTTTCATGCTGCAGTCTTTTCTATATAAAGAATCGATATATCTCATTATAAATGAGAACATAAATTCTATTGGATATATTTGAAACCTAGTAGAGAACAAACCAAGTTACACAGTAACTAAAATCCTGGTTGTATCGGTAGTTAGCAACTTAGTGTGTGGGTTGCAGCGGTAGCTTGCAACCTAGTAAGGGAAGATCACGTCAAACACTAAGAAATAAAATAGCCCATAACCCCTAAACATACTGTCAGATCGATCTGGGTTGCAGCGGTAGCTAGTAAGCTAGTATACTAGGCAGCTTAATCGCGCTGCCTAGGTATGGAACGATGTTGGCACCATGTATTATCTATTATTATTTTTTCTTTAGACCAGGGCACTTCGTATCGAAGGAGTTGTCGCAGAAACTTCGGAAAGGGCTCATTTAATTGAAAATTGGAGTGGCTTTCGCCTTTTTTAATCGTCGAAAGTGATTGGAAGGCAACTAACAACCCCTTCCACGCCCACTATTTCCCCAAACACATCCAATCAAAATTTTGATATAGCCATTTTGTTCAGCATAGTTGATTTCCCGATAGAAATTATGTTGTCGAGCAGGAAACTCCCCCACAGTCCTCAGGGAAAGGGTGGTAAGTTATGCCGTGCGGGAATATATGGTTTTTATAGAAAGTGTTGTCGTAAAAACTTCAAAAAGGGCTCATTTGATTGGAAATTGAAATGGCTAGTGCCCTTTTTTACAGTCAAAAGTGATTGGAAGGCAACTTATACCCCTTCAACGCCTATAATTCATCCAATCATATCCAATCAAAATTTTGAGATAGCCATTAATTTGAAAGTAGTAGAAAGGTGTGAAAATTATATCTTTGAGGATGACATTCCCCCAAAGCCCTCAGCGTAAGGGTTGTTAGTTATGCCCTGAGGGCATATAAGGTTTTTATTGAAATCTTTGTCGTAGAAACATGAAAAATGGCTTATTCGATTGAAAATTCAAAGGGCTAGTGCCCTTTTTAATAGTCGAAAGTGATTTGAAGGCAATTAACTCCCCTCTCACACCCACCCTTCCCCAAAAAAAATCCAATCAAAATTTTTAGATAGCCATTTTATACAAAGTAGTCAAAAGTCTTAGAAATTAGGTCCTTGAGGATGATAACCCTCTTAGAACCCTCGGGGAAAGGGTTGTAAGTCTTGCCCTGGGGGCATATAAGGTTTTTGTAGATAGTGATGTTGTAAAAACATAAAAAAGGGATCATTCGATTGGATATTAGAAGAGCTTGTTACCTTTTTAATAGTCGAAACTGATTGGGAGGATAACGACACCCATCTGACACCCACCATTTCCCCAAACGCATCCAATCAAAATTTTAAGAATCCATTTTGTTCGACTTAGTTAAAAAGTTCGAAATTAATTTTTGAGGATGACACTCCCCCTACAGTTATTAGAACAAGGGTTATAATTATGCCCCGGGGGCAAATAAGGTTTTTTTTTATGGAAAGCGTTGTCACAGAAACTTAAAAAGGAATTCGATTGGAAATTGAAACGGCTAGTGCATTTTTAATAGTCGAACGTGATTGGAGGACAAGTAACCCCCTTATCACGCCCATCATTCCCCCAAACACATCCAATCAAATTTTGATAAAGCCATTTTGTTCAACGTAGTTGAAAGGTCCGTAAACTATGTCATTGAGGATGACGACCCCTCCACAGTCTTCAGGGCAAGGGTTGTAAGTTAGGCCTTGGGGCATATAAGGTTCTTGTATAAATGTTGTCTTATAAATTTCAAAAATGCCTCATTCGATTGGAAATGGTATTTACAACAAAGAACAACACCTAGCCCATGTTAACTGTAACATAAATAGGGACTATGTAATTTCTAGCAGTATCATGGCTGTAAAGATGGCTGAAACCTAGTAAAGAACAATACATAAAAGATCAATGTCAGTCAAGAGTAATAATAAAGAACGACGTCTTGCTTATTTACATAAAGGATCGACATATCCGGGTTGCAGCGGTAGCTAGCAACCTAGTAAGAGACGATCACCTCCAATGTTAAGAAATATAAAACCCCCCAACTCCTAAAAAAAGAGTCATATTAAAACAAAAAGTACACCATTAGAACCGCCTTGTCCAAAACCCCTATAAAGGAAACTTACCGCCCTTTGGCTTGAATAACAAAGAAAAATATATTGGCTTGAAAATCAAGAAAATTGACTTTAACCACGTTATTCTCCACAAACGGGATATTTTTTTCTTTCCGCTTTTTTTCTCCTCAGCTAGCTGGGCACTGGAAAATCATAGAGAGCTGTATAATAGCTCATTTTAAAGGAAATTGCTACATCTAGTGCCTTTTGTAAGGCACTAGATTTTTATGCGTTTTTGAAGTTTTTATAATAAAGAACGAATATTCTACCGATTGTCTACTAATAACCATATATGACGTAATAAGTGACATGACGTAATATCTAAAACCTATTGTGTACTAATAACCATATATTGACGTGATGAGCGACGTGACGTAAAAACTGAAAAAATCCATTTTTATTTTATTTTCGTTTTCTGTTCAGAATCGCTAAAGTTATAAACTGCAAAAATATTTATGGTATGTGAGCAATATTTTTAATCCTTTAATTTAGACAAGCAAAATTCCTGAAAATTTTAAAATTACAAAATGTACAAAAATGAATATGAAAAAGTTTTCTATGCGTTTTTGAAGTTTTTATAATAAAGAACAAATATTCTACCGATTGTGTAATAACCATATATGACGTAATAAGTGACCTGACGTAATATCTAAAACCTATTGTGTACTAATAGCCATATATGACGTAATGAGCGACGTGACGTAAAAATTGAAAAGATCAATTTATTTGATTTCAGTTCAAATAAATTTTTGAACTATTTTTATTTTTGTTTTCAGCTCAGAATCGCTAAAGTTATAAACTGCAAAAATATTTATGGTATCTGAGCAATAGTTTTAATCTTTTAATTTAGACTAGAAAAATACCTAAAAATTTCTAAATTAGTTTAATTCTTTGTTAGGTTCTTGGTACTTGATACGTGACTTAAACATTCAACTAATGGTTACACAATGGTTTCAATCAAGCAAGCTACACGAAAGTAAAAAAAGTACTACACAAAAAACAGAGATAGCATCTTGAAAAGATTCATCATAAAATGTGTCAGTCAAGAGGATCTCATTTAGTAGTTATTGATAGAAGTTTTGTTTAGACTTTAAAAAGACAAATGTATACAAATTTCCTTTGACAGGATTTGAACCTGTGACCTTTGGAGCAGAATTTTGAAACAATAATCAAACAGTTCGTGGTAACAAACTGTATTGGAAGAGCGACTCGTTTCAATAGTAACCAAAGATCTAGAAAGCGGAATTTTAATATCAATAGATACATCAGAATAATTAGATTTTAATGCTGGTTTTAAATATATAAGTTTCATCAAGTTTCCCCTATTTTCGAAAAAAGAGAAAATTATAATAACGAACCAACTCTAGCCTATTCTAACTAGACTCGGGTTGCAGTGGTAGCTTGCAACCTAGTAAGAGACCATTACCTCCCATAATAAGATCCGGGATATTGCCTTAAATTCAATATATTTTTAGTTCTCCCAACCGGGAATTGAACCCCATTCTCCCACCTGACAAGTGGGTATTCTTTCCATTGTACCATCATAGACCTGAAAGTATAATCCGGGTTGCAGCTGTAGATAGATACCTAGTAAGAGATGATCACGTCCAATGTTAAAAAATATAAAAACCCATAACTCATAAAAAAAGTCAGAACAAACCAAAAAGTATACCATTAGAAATGCGTTGTCCAAAACCCCTATACAGGAATCTTTCTGCCATTTGACTTTAACAGCAAGGGAAATGTATTTGCTTGAAAATCAAGAAAAGTGACAGCTACTACAGCATTCTGCCCAAACGGTATCTTTTTTCTTTTTGTTCTTTCCCACAGATAGCTTGGCACTGGAAAATCGTACGGAGTTGTTCAATGGCTCATTTTAAAGGAAATCTCTAGATCTAGTGCCATTTGCAATTAATTTTTTTAATAGAATCAATTTTTTGCAAAAAACTTCATTTTATGTGCAATATTGATCAATGTCGTCATCGTTGTATATAGATAGTACATAAAGGCTCGATCACCGAATAAAGCTGAAACCGTGTAAAGGGCAATTATGCCTTCATATATAAAAAGTATACAAACAAAAAGTACACCATTAGAACCGCCATATGTGAAACCCCTGTATAGGAAACTTTCTGTCATTTGCCTTTAACAGCAATTATACGGGTTGCAACGGTAGCTTAAAGGAGATCTCTAGATCTAGTGCCATTTGCACTTATTTTTTTTAAATAGAATTAGTTTTTTACGAAAAACTTAATTTTTATGTACAAAATGATCAATGACGTCATTGTCGTTGGACGTAGTTAGTACATAAAGGCTCTATCATCGAATTAAGCTGAAACTGAGTAAAGGACAATTATGCCTTCATATATTCACAGTAATGTCTAATATGTCCCATTACATCTGTAAAATGTTCCACAGTTGCCGGTCCATACCTTGGAAGCTTTTCATTAAACATACAACATTTCCTTCGAATATTACTATGAAGTTTTGCCAATGCATTTCTAGCTACTTTTTCAAAAAATTTCCACTCTTTCAGAGAGTATTTCTAAAAGAATGATTTGATGTAATTTTGACGATACCCTTCATTATCTCTGTATTTAATGTTTCCCCGGATTGACGCAGAATTGATAGTATGCCTCGTCATTTCTGTATTTGAAATCCAGAAAAAATTACAAACGGTAAAAAGCCAATAGCTTTTTCTTATTAGGAATAGTGAGCGACGACCTTGTAGAGTCAGGTAGCAAATTACCATTCAAAAGTTGATTTTATAGAGAATTGTTCAATGGCTCATTTTAAAGGAAATTTATTGGGTTAAAAACCTTTTGGAACTAAAACAAATTATTTTTAAAACAGAATAAATTTTTCAACTAAAAACTGCATTTTTGATGTCTTTTCATACTGCAGTCTTTTCAAAGATATTTGGTTTTTGAAGCAATCAAACAGTTCGTGGTAAAGTTATATTAAAACTTTATATTCCATAGATCCGGGTTGACTTTCAAATCAAGAAAATTGACTTTAACCATTCTCCACATACGGTGTCTTTTTTTCTTTCTGTTTGATTTTTCTCTTCAGCTAGCTAGGCTCTGGAAAATCTTAGAGAGCTGTATAATGGCTTATTTTAAAAGAAATTGCTACATATAATCTCTTTTGTAATTAAAAATAAAAGAGTTTTTAAAGCAGAATCAATTTTGTAAAAAAAAACTGCATTTTCATGTACAAGCTTGATGAATGTACATAAAGAACCGATATAGGTCATCATAAATGGTATTTGTCAACTAGTATGATTAAAAGCAACACGTGTCAATAGTAACCGAAATCCGGGTTTTGCGGTAGCTAGCGACTCGGGTTACAGCGGTAGCTAGCAACCTAGTAAGAGATCCGGGTTGCAGCAGTAGCTAACAAACCTCAATATAGAAATCTCATAATCGCTTAGCTTGAAGAACAGGGAAAATATATTGGCTTGAGAATCAAGAAAAGTGGCTGAAACCACACTATTTTCCACATAAGGCATGTTTCTGTTTTTTTTTTCTCCTCATTACATTAGAAGACGATTATTGGAATAACAAACTATTGCATTTCATTGAAACCAGTTAGCTACTTGAATATTTGATGTTTTTTCTCTTTCATCCAATAGTTCGTGGTAACGAACTGCATAGTAAGAGCGACTCGTCTGAATAGTAACCGAAACTCTAAAAAACGGAATTTTGATATTAATAGATACATCAAAGAATTGGATTTTAATGCTGATTTTAAGTTTATAAGTTTATTCAAGTTTAGTTTTACCCTTCAAAAGTTAAAAGCCTGAGAAATCAACGTATCAGAGAACGTTATTGTAGAGGTTTCAAGCTCCTATCTTTAAAATTCTTGAATTTATTATTTTTTTGCCAGAAGAAAGATCAAGGGTCTGTGTTTATTTGTTTATTTCTTTTTTCCCCAAGGGTGATCGTATCGACCCAGTGGTCCAAGAATGTCGGAAGGGGGCTCATTCGAATGGAAATTAAAAGTTCTAGTGCTTTTTTTAATAAAATAAAAATAGAATCACTTTTTGCAAAAAAACAATAATTTTAATGTCTTTTCATACTGCAATCATTTCAGCGATATTTGAATTTGAAGCAATTACATAAGGAATCATGTTAAAGATTAGCCAATGATGTCATAATCGTAGGTTGTAGCCAGCTCGGCTCTTACTATTCCAATTAAGAAAAACATAGGCGTATTTCTGTTGGTAATCTGGGTTAAAGCGGTAGCTAGCAACCTAGTAGGAAACGATTACGTCCAATGTTAAGAAATATAATACTCCATAATTCCTAAAAAATGAGTCATGTCACAAGAAAAAGTACACCATTAGAACTGCCTTATCCAAAATCCTTCTATAGGAAACTTTCTGTTCCTTGGCTTGGGTTACAGCAGCAGCTAGCAGCCTAGTAAGAGACGACCACGCCCCATAGTAAAAACTGAAGTAACCCATAACTCCTAAATATGGAGTCAGATCAAAACAAGAAGTACAATATTAGAACCACCTTGTCCAAAGCATCTATTTAGAAAACTTATCATCACTTGGCTTGAACAACAGGGAAAATATATTGACTTGAAAATCAAGTAAAGCGGATTAAGCCACGATATTCTTCACAAAAGGTATGTTTTTTTTCTTTCCATTTTTTCTAGTAAGAGACGATCACGCCCCATAGTAAAAATAATATAGCCCATAGCTCCTAAAACTAGAATCACATTAAAAAATCAAGTACACTATTAGAGCCGCATTGTCCAATTTTCAATTATAAGAAACAAACTGTTTCTTGCTTCTAAAATAAGGTAAATATATTGGTATAATATACCAATTGGTATAATATACCATTGGTATAATATACCAAGTATATTGGCAAATCAAGAAATATGGCTAAAATCACGATATTCCGCATCGACAGCAGGTTTGTTTTTTCCTTTTTTTTCAGTGCAGCTGGCGGGGCACTATAAATTCTTAGAGAGCTGTTTAATGGCTAATTTGAAAGGAATGACATTATAGAACGAATTTTAGTCCATAGTATCCGGGTTGCAGTGGTAGCTAGCAACCTAGTAAGAGATGATAACGCCCCATAGTAAAAACAAATGTAACCCCTAACTTCTGAAAACAGATTCAGATCAAAACGAAAAGTACACTATTAGAACCGCTTTGTCCAAAACTTCTACATAGCAAACTTACCTGCCCTTGGCTTGAATAACAAAGATAATATATTGGCTTGAAAACTAAGAACATTTACTTTAACGACGATATTCTCCTCATACGGCATCTTTTTTTCTTTCCGATTGATTTTACTCCTCAGCTAGCTGGACACTGAAAAAATCATAGAGAGCTGTATAATGGCTCATTTTAAAGGAAATTGCTACATCTAGTCACTTTTGTAATTAAAAATAAAATAGTTTTTCAAGTATAATGAATTTTTTTTAAAAAAAATATATATTTCTGATATATTTTCATGCTGCAGTCTTTTCAAAGATATTTGAATTTTGAAGCAATCAAACAGTTCATGGTAATCAACTCTAAAGTAATAACTATTTTTGTCAATAGTAACCGAAACTCCAAAGAACAAAAACCAATAGATACATCAAAGCAAACAGTTCGTGATAACGATCTGTATCCGAGTTGCAACGGTAGCTACCAACCTAGTAAGAGACCATCACGTCCAATATTGAGAAATATAAAAACCCATAACTCCTAAAAAAAAGTCAGATCAAAACAAAAAGTACAGAATTAGAATTGTCTTGTCCGAAAAACTCTCTGTCCCTTGACTTGAACAGCAAGGGAAATATACTGACTTTAAAATCAAGAAAAGTGGCAGTTACCGCAGCGTTCTGCCTAAACGGCATTTTTTTTTTCCACAGATAGCCTGACACTGGAACATCGTAAAGAGTTTTTCAATGGCTCATTTTAAAGGAAATTAATGGGGTTAACAATCTTTTGTAACTAAAACAAATTACTTTTAAAACAGAATATATTTTTCCATTTAAAACTGCATTTTTGATGTCGTTTCATACTGCGGTCTTGTCAAAGATATATGATTTTTGAAGAAATCAAACAATGCGGGGTAAAGTTATATATTAAAAGACGATCATTAGAAGAACAAACCATTGCACTCATTCGACTTAGTTAGCTGCCCGATTCTTTGTGAGAAGAAAACTCCAAAGAAGAAAAAACCTTAGGCTTTTTCCTGTTTGTAATCCGGGTTGCAATGCTAGCTTGCAACCTAGTAAGAGACGATCACGTCCAATGTTAAGAAATATAAAAACCCGTAACTCCTAAAACAAGAGTCAGATCATTTATAATAGAGGACGACCTCTAGCCTATATTAATTTATGTTAAAGTTATTATGCTTGGCTAGGAGGTAGCTAAACTGAGTATCTTTTTAAATTTTCAATTTAAGAGTTACCCGGGTTGAAGCAGTAGCTAGCAACCTAGAAAGAAACGATGACGTCCAATGTTTAGGAATATAGAAACCCATAACTCCTAAAAAAGAGTCATATTAAAACAAAAAGTACACCATTAGAACCATCTTGTCCTAAACCCCTATATAGGAAACTTTCTGTCATTTGGCTTGAACAGCAAGGGCAATGTTTTGACTTGAAAATCAAGGAAAGCCGTAGATAAGGCAGCTAACTAAGGCAAAAGCCGTAGGCTTTTTCCTATTTTTATAATAAAGAACGAACTTCAGCCTTTACTAACTAAAAATTTTAATATAAAAATTATAACAAAAGTAATTTTGAAAAGTTGCTTTTCGGTGGTGTAGCACCATTTCTGACTGATTTTGCTATCTGATGTACTATGGTTTATTCATATTTTCTTCATTACTTTTACTAGGAGGTAGCTAAAATGAATTGGCTAGAGTTATAAACTGCAAAAATATTTATGGTATCTGAGCAACAATTTTAATCTTTTAATTTAAAATAGAAAATACCAAAAAGTTTTAAAACTTGTTTTATTTTTTGTTAGGTTTTTGTTACCTGACGCGAGAACTAAACACGAATTGTTTGATAATATTTATTTCCATAAGAAAATTATTTATTGTAATGGTTTCACAAGTAAGAAAAAGAAACTTAAGGAGAAGGAAAGATATGAAAGTGGAGTTAAACAAGTTGCTAGCATAAAGAAAGAGCGCTATGAGAAAAAAGGACGCTCTCAAATTGATTGCCAAAAACCGATACAAGCAGGATCAGAAAGCAGCACCTCTAAAGCAACGTCGTGTTTTAATCAAACTATTTCAAAAAAATAATTATAATAACATATTATAATAACCTATTATTAGGCTATTAAAAATAACCTAAGGATTGGACATAAAACCTCACCAATTTGATATAAACCAAAACCTATTCACAAATTTCTGTGAAATATGTCCTAAAAAAAGCATAAGTCTGCATGTAATTCAAGTCTTGCCTTAATCTGAGCAGCAATTGGAATAAGTAACTTGACAATTAGATTTCGTTAAATTTGCGTTATTCTGTTTGCACCCTACCTAAACGTAGAGTGCACTTGCAAAGCCATGCAGAAATAAATTCCTTAACCGGAGAGCGATGCAGAATAGCATTCCATGCGTTAAAGAGGGCTCTTGTCGTGTTGATTTATATCAAACGCTGAGCCATGGTGATTTTGAAATTTTTTTAAGGTTCCCTAATTTCCGTAAAATTTAACAAAAAAAAACGTAACCGCCCCACGCCGACTTCCTAATTTAAACCGCCTCTGACAACTAAAACAACCCCAACTGGCTTCATTGGTTTTTGTGTTAATTCTCATTATAATTTTGTCGCTTATGTGTAGGTCCCAAGACAGTGCCCTGGGGAACCTTGGTTTTTACTTAATATTCGCGGGAAATAAACCCGTATATAATTATAAAAAAAAGATCGTAGCTCAAAAAAAATTTTCACAGGCTAATATATATTTTGTATTAAGGACCAATTAGCACCGTGTTCTTTTTTTTTTTTACAGGCTGTAAAGTTTGACAACTAAATCAAACTGTAAGTCTTACTCTCATTTCTGCGGCTGAAAAAAACTATTTAAAAAAAATGAAAATTTTCTGTTTATGCATTAGCGGAAATGTAATATCGGTACTTTTTATAGTAATACTTTTTAGACAATTATTTAAAACACTTATCTAAAATAAATAACAATCACTTTTAGACGGTAAAATCTTTAATAAGACTTTAAAAAATTCACTTTTAATCAAAATTAACAACACAATTTCACTTGACAATGTTGCGTGTACACTTTTGCTTGACTAGACTCACCTTTCTTTTTCAGGCCTTGCTTTAATCATAAAGTTGTGTTGTAAATAATGTGTTGCAACTGTACCAAATAACGTGCACCCAAAAATTTGTATGCTAAAATTAACCAAATATATGGTATGTCTTCAGGTTGTATCCATAGGAAAAAGCTACATTAGGTTTTAGAAGCTAATACAAAGAGTTCGGAGCTGTTTAACAATTATGATGCATAAACCTGCAGCTAAAAACAGATGGAATTTGGCGGATCAAGCAAAATTGTTGTTTTTCCGCGAAAACAGAGCAGGATGAACCAAGGGTAAGCAAGCAAGGTAAAAGAAGAATTGAATTAGGGGAAAAACTTTATCTAACTTTAGCAAGAAAGAATTATTTTAGCACTATTTCATCATGTGTATCACTGTAGCACGTACTTCAATTTTTAGCAGTTCCGTGAGCAGGGTTGCCACCATCAGTATGATTTTACTAGATCTAGTAAAAAAAAATCTAGTAAATTTAGAGGATCTAGTAAATTTCCCAAAATCTAGTAAAAACTAGTAAAACGTCATGATTTATAGTAAACAAAACTTTTTTTTTATGAAGTCAGGGAAAAAAAATATTGTAAAAACATGACAATTTACAATTTTTGCTTGTCTGTTTACAATTTAAATTTTGGTTGATTTGTCTCAGTGGTAGACAGACAGTGACCTATTTTCACATGCAAACACTCCGCTTCTAGTATCTAAAGGTCAACAGAATTTATTGTCTGAATATCAATCCTTATAGACTAAAAATAAAGCTGTAATTACACTTTGAGTCCGTTATGATTGGGAATCTATTGGAATCAAAACAAAAGCCAACCACCCAAGGTGATTAGGTGAATCTCCTCAGTTTGAAAATTTTTATTCAGGAAATATATATATATATATATATATATATATATATATATATATATATATATATATATATATATATATATATATATATATATATATATATATATATATATATATATATATATATATATATATATATATATATATATATATATATAATATACATATACAGGAGCGTCGTTTGGGGGTGGCAAGGGGGGCAGTTACTCCCCAATAATGTGGAGAAAAAAATACTATACATCCCATGACCTTTGACTATCCAGATATGGACCCCTCTTGCCCCCCCCTAAAATTGCTGGAGATTCGAAAAGAGAAAAAAAAGAGAAAAGAAAGAGAAATGGAAAAGAGAAAAAAAGGAAAAAAGGAAAAAAGATTGTGAAAATCGTATTGATTATCCTCCTATAATAAAAATCGATGCTTGACGGTGCGCGTGCGGCACAGCCGCACGCGAAAATTTTTTTTTAACATTTAGTAAAAACAGACTCAATCTAGTAAATTTTTCCTCTCCGATTTAGTAAATTCTTCCAGGTCAGAGTGGCAACCCTGTCCGTGACACATTTTTTTCCTTTTGCTCAAGCTCGAAACGATGAGGATTTTTTAAAATGGCAGAGGAATAAAAAAAAAAGTGTGAACCGCATTTGTCCGTATTTGTTTCAAAAGATTTGTGCGAAAAATGATTTCACCAGGACCACTTTTTTTTTCATGTTCGTTTCGAAAGATTGGAGCTAAGTTTGAAATAACCGACACAAAAAAATGTATCTAAAACTAATCCAACTACCCTCAGCGAGCCATGCGCGTGTCGCGGCGCAAGCCGTGACACGCGCAATTTTTAGTTTTACATTAGTACCAAAAAGTGTTGTGAAGCACACAAATTTAGGCAATTTTAGCACTTTAGGAACTGACCATGATGGCAGTCTTGGTTTTCAAAAGCTCAGGCGTATTTTCTCTCTCTCTCTACCCGATCAAAGGTGCCAAGTAAACACCCCAGTTTCATTATCAAAAATGAAACTATAAAGAGAGTTGACGTGTCCAATATTAACATGAATCACCTTCGTCGTTTTGGACACTGGAGGTCAAACATGCGGACCCCTCTCAATAGAAAACACTACATGCAAACAAGGGGCACCGTCCCACCTTAACTTCCAGCCCTTGCCTTTAGAGCTATATGTCTGTGCAGGGGGGGGCTTTTGTGGATAGCCCAAAAAATAAAGTTGCTGGACTTTGGACTTTTCAACTCTGCTGAATAAAATGGCTATTTTAAAATTTTCATTGGATGTGTGTTGAAGAATTGATGTGTGTAGAAGGGGGATGAGGGGTGGAGGGAGGGCTGTTTAGTCACTTAAAATATGCACTTTAAAAATGAATTCAAATTTTCAATTTCCAATAGATCATGTAAGGTGAAGGGAAAAAATAGATTGTATAAGGTGAAGATGCAGTACCCAAATGAAATTAATATTGAAAATTTAAAAAAATATAAAAATCGGTTAACTCTTGTTCTCAGAGAAGCGGAAGACAAAATATTATCAAAATGAATTTCGTAAATGTGATTCACCTCGGAAAACATGGAAAATAATAAATGAAAAAATAAATAATGTTAAAACAAGAAATATTCTATCTTACATTACAAGTCATGAAGGAGTTAAGATAACTGATGAGAGAGGGATGGCGGAAGCATTTGCTGACCATTTTAGAAAAGTTGGACATGGTCTGGTGGATCAAATTTCTGCTGGAACACATAATCATAGAAAATGTTTACCAAATAAAGTAGATAGGATTATATTCATATATTGTATCTGGTTCTTCGAGAACCAAAGAGCTGCTCGTTTGAAAAATGGATTTTTGACAGGATGAGATGGTATGTTGACTTTTCTGTCTAAAGAATTAGCTGGTGTACTTTTTCAGCCGCCTTTATATATTTCTAATTCTTGTATAAAAAATGGATTTTTCCCAGTTTGTCTAGCTAAAATTTTACCTTTGTTTAAAAAAGGTGATAAAGATAACCCAAACAATTATAGGCCTATTACTATTTTATCACCTGTTTCTAAAGTTATTGAAAAGATAATAAAAAGTAGATTTATTTCCTTTCTGGTAAAGAATAAGTTTTTTTTCTCCTAATCAGTTTGGTTTTTTGAGTGGTAGATCAACAGAGCAAGCAGTAGCTGCTTTACATTATTTCTTATCAGAGGCTATGGATGATAGTTATTTGTCAGCAACTATATTTTCTCACATAAAAAAAGCTTTTGATACAATAGATCATGCAATTCTTTTTGATAAGTTGGAAAATATAGAAATCCGTGGAATAGCTCTGGATTTAATGAGATCGTATTTATCTGAAAGAAGTTTTAAAGTCTAAGTTTGTGAAGAATCATCTCATATTTTTCCGTTAGAAAATATAGGGGTACCGCAGGGATCTGTATTGGGGCCGATACTTTTTTTGATTTATGTAAATGATCTTCCAAATTGCATGCCTTCAGGTGATGAGTTACCAATATTGTCTGCGGATGATACAGCAATTAGTTTGAAGGTGGGTAACGAGGAGGACCCTGGAGACTGTTGCTTTGAAAGTAAATTCTTGGTTTCATGATAACCGATTAATACCTAATTTAGAGAAGTCAGAATTTATGGTTTTTGGGAGAAGTTCGAGGTCAGTGAAGCGTGTGTCATTTCAAATTATTAATATTGGAGCTTCCTTCATAAAAAGAGTGGATGTGTTTAGATATTTAGGTATTTATATTGATTCAACTCTGTCGTTCAAGGTATGTCGTTTCCATACCAAATCATGAGAACTTTATATTTTTTATTAATTAAATGTTATTTCCAGTATTGCCCGAGCGTTTGAATGTTGACTTTCCCTTCACATTTACGACGACTCCAAATTGTTCAAAATAAATCAATAAGAATCCTGGACCATTTTTTGCATACCCCAGGAAAACAAAAGATTTAATCTCAAATTGAAATATACTATCTATTTCTTGATATTCTTGATTTACAACAAATTTTTACCTTAATTTTGGCATATGGTTTTTGAAAATCCAACAAAGATCATTTTTTTTTCAATAATTTGAAACTTTTGGTTGAAAATAAACATAGCCATTTATCAAGAGCTAGGGTTAAGTTTCTTTTCCCGTTTGTTAAAATTGAGAGATCAAGACTAAGTTTAAGATATCAACTTCCTCAGATTGCCAATAAATATAAGTTATTTGAATTAGTAAGTGAATCACCATCACTATACATATATAAAAAGAAATTGAAAAAGGTGGTCCTTTCAGCCTACAGTAGCGGGGATTGATTGTATTATTGATTTATTTATAAATTGTTAAGTAAATCCCATCCCTATCTCCGTGAGTCGATAGTTAAGTTTTTTTTTAATTTATTTTAAATTTTGTTATATTCTTATCAATTTTTCTTTTCTTCTTTGAAGTTATGTTAGCGGGAAGTGTAATTTCTTTTTCCCATTATTTTTTGATAAAGGAGACATTACGAGATTCCTCTCTTCTCCTTTGTACAAAATTTATGTATATGTTTTTGTTAAATAAAAGTCAAGTCAATCGAATGAAACCCCTCCAAAGTATATGCAACCCACCATTCCATAAAACATGTGTTAATGGCGGGCAAATAGTAAAACTTAATGGCCTCTCCCAGAGTGCTGGGGGGAAATATCAAACCTGGAACTATATTTATTTTAATTTTGGACTATTGTGAACAACGTAGCTATATCAAAATTTTGATCGGAAGTATTTGGGATAAAAGGCCTTTGGAGGGAGAGGGGAGGGGGTGGCTTGTTGCCTCCTGATAATTTTTGAGTCTTAAGAAGGGGACAAGGAATTTCAAATTTTAATCGAGTGTGCCTCCTCCGAAGTTTTGAAGACCAGCCCATCCATAAGAACCTTATGTGTTAAAGATGAGCAGCTTGCATAACTTACATCGCTTACCCTGGGGGCTGTGGAAGATTTTGTCAACCAAGGAGGTTTATATATCAAATTTATGTATATACTTCCCTAGCAATAGTTAAGCTGTATTTTTCTGAAAACTGTTAGCAAAATTCTCGTAATTTAAAGTCACCCCTACCTCTATCTTAGAACGAAAAATCGTGATTGAAACTGTTCAACACAATAAAAAATAAAAAATAGCTATACTAAAACATTTTGGCTGACCGACTACCTGAACATAAATGAAAAAGACAGAAAAATTTACTCGTCTTCATTGGTTGAAAGATGCACAACCAATGGCCGGTATTCAAAGTCGACGGACTGCTATTAACAATGATTAGGGTATTGTTGACACTTTGAATTTTTCCAAGAAAGTCCAAGATCAGGCGATATAATCTGTATTTGGACCTGTAGGTGTCCATACTTAATGCATTGACTTTTTGAATGGTCTTCATAATGCCAGGTCTAGTAGAACACTGCCTTCGGGAGTGATTTCCCAATAAGTTTCAAATTGATTTAGCGAGATTAGTGCAATACTCTCAGGCAATGGGTCGGCAAATGTACACTCTAAATGCACATTCTCCGTTCGTACTATACTCATATCCTGGGTACCAGACAGGTCTAGTACAATAATACTCACCAGCAGCAGTTCTGTTCTTGATTTCTTCTACTCATTCTTTTCTGTGTAGCCGGTCTTCTTTTGAGGTATCGGATTAGAAACGAATGTCTCCCTTTTTAATGCAGGACTGTGTTAGGATGTCAATTTTAGTTTTAAAGGAACTGACTGAGAACAGTAATGGATCTGGTCGATTGAATGAGTTGAAAGCATTTGAGTTGGGGCTAGTGCTTGTCAGCCTTTGCAAATTGGTCACTGAGCCTACATCAATTTGAAACCTGTTTATAAGAAAATTTTGTAAGAACTGCAAGTCGTTGGTTTGGGATGGAACACCATATGCAACTTCATTCATACGTTGTTTCAGTCTGTCATTTTCTTGTAGCACCATCTTTTGAACTTCAGTTTTCAGCTTATCAACAATGGTATGATTACCATTTCCTCAAAATTGGCAATGGACACCTTAGATGAGATAATATTTTCTAGACTCTGAACTCTAGCATTAATACCTTCGAGAGAGGTATGCATTTCATTTTGATAACCAACATACATAGCTTTCATTTCACTACAATGCTCATTAAGAGCTAACTTCAGCAGCTGGGGAAGATCTTGCTGGGCTGAACCTCTAGATTTCTAGGTGTTACCAAGTCGGTGATTCATTTTTACAAAGATATCATAATCAGAGGAGGACACTGATAGGCATTGCGCACACAACCATTGGCCACATTTATCACACTGTACAGCACAAGAACTGTTGTCAAGCAAACACCCAGCAACAGCGCATTTATCAATGCCTTTTTCAGGAGTAATAGGTTTCTGACGTTTGTTACTTTGTGGAGGGGGCATCACACTGGTAATAGGCTACTAAACTGGCTATAGACTAATTTCGAAACTACCAACAGGTGTGCAGATCAAGTATAGAACAAGTATACTTAGGCTACCCAGACTGCTAAGGTGAGGGTAACATAACACAGTAGAAACATACACTTGTATAGTTAGTAGTGCCCAGCTGTCTCAACTGTGGCTACCAGTAAACATAGCCAGCAATAAGTGAGAAATAAAAATCCAAATAAGCTCACTCTATGAAACTAATCAAAATGTAGGAGAGAAAAAAAAGCAAACCTTAGCCAATTTTCGTTTGGTAGGCTGTTATTTTTATATAGAGGCTATTAACCGCTTCTCTTTACCTTCTCTTTACCGCTTCTCTTTATTTTTCTTATTAACCGCTTCTCTTATTTATACAATATCATATCTTATAATTTTTTTATATGACATATAAAAAATCTATATGAACTATAAAAAATCTGTCTACAAGATTCTGGTATCCTGCTAGTACCACCACTTGAGAAAGGGCACAAAAAGTGCCACTTTAGTGCTATATGGCACTTGCATATGGCAGAATTTACAAAAATCACTTAGATATAAGAAATAGATTTTGATTGAGCTATCAAACATATCTCTTTGATGTTCTGGTAACCCGCTGGGCCTAAAGAAAAAAACGAAAACAAAGAAGCAGGAGACAGATCAGTGTTATCGGTGCAAAAAAGCGATATTCTTTGTTTTTCAAGGAGGGGGACTGTAATTTCCCTATTCTAGGTTTTCAACAATGATGATTCCAATGGTGCACTTTTCATTTTGATGTGACGCAATTTTCGAAGGGCTTCAAGTTTTTTCCGAAATCACCATAAATTTCTTTTGGCAATAAACTTTTACTTTTAAGACAGTAGTAACCTAGGTGCTGATTTCAACCATACATTCAACCATACATGCAAACGGTACAAGATAATAGTGTATACAATATGAACGATACATTTAAATTGCGCAAGAAAAACCCATGGTTGTGTCATTAAACTTAAGCATGAATATTTTAAAAGTTAGCACACTATAATGCATTTTAAGAAACTAAAGACAAGGTTTTTTAAACTTGGCAATGTATGATGTAGTCAAGCATGTTTTGAGAGTATGGTCGTAATAATAATATAATTTAAGCAGACAGGTTTTTTTTTGTTGATAAGAATTTCATAAGAATGTAGGTCGGGACACTACAATCAGAATTGTTTGATTGAAAGTTAAAAAGGGGTAATGAGATTTGCGAATTGGAGTGTAGGATTTGCGAATTTGATCCTATTAAGGATTGACTTGAAATAAAAATTTTTAAACAAGAAATGACTGAAAAGTGTTTTGGAGGAGATGGGGTGATTGTGTACTGTATAATACACAAGTGATATTTTGGACAGTGTTGTCGATTTAAAATAGTTAAAAAAAAAAATTAACAAGAAATGGCTGAAAAGTGTTTTGGGGGAGATGGGGTGATTGTGTACTGTATAATACACATGTGATGTTTGGACAGTGTTGTCAATTTAAAATAGTTTAACGTTCCCTCCTTCCCCCATTTCTGAGGGCAGGGGAGGGGGGGTCAATTTTGGAGGATAAACCAAAAATACTCAGAATCGAAAATAAATGGAATGTGCCTCAAGGGCAAGGCTCAGAGGCCCTTCGGTCCCCCATTTCTGAGGTCAGGGGAGGGGGGGGTCAATTTTGGAGGGAAAATCAAAAATGCTCAGAATCAAAAATAAATGGGATCTGCCTCAAGGGCAAGGCTCAGCGGCCCCTCCTTCCCCCATTTCTGAGGGCAGGGGAGGGGGGGATCAATGTTGGAGGGAAAACCAAAAATACTCAGAATCGAAAATAAATGGGATCTGCCTCAAGGGGAAGGCTCATATGTGTGTGTGTATCGTTTCTGTGTGCTTGTCCTCTCTGTGTGTTAGTCGTCTCTTTGTGTCTGTCGTCTCTGTGTGTTTGTCCTCTCTGTGCGTGAGTTGGCTCTGTGTTAGGGTCGTCTCTGTGCGTGTGTCGTCTCTTTGTGTGTTTCGTATCTGTGTGTGTGTGTGTGTCGTCTCTTTGTGTGTGTGTTGTCTCTGTGGGTTTGTCGTCTCTGTGTGTGTGTGTGTCGTCTCTATATGTGTCTTGTATCTGTGTGTTTGTCGTCTGTGTGTGTGTGTGTGTGTGTGTTTGTGTTTTTCTTTGGGTTTGTGTGTGTTTGTGTGTTTGTGTGTGTGTGTCTGTCGTCTCTATGTGTAAGTTGTCTCTTTGTGTATGTCGTCTCTGTGTGTGTGTCATCTCTGTGTGTGTGTGTCGTCTCTGTTTGTGTGTCGTCTCTGTGTGTGTGTGTGTTGTCTCTATGATTGTGTAGTCTCGATTTGTGTTTCGTATATGTTTGTGTGTGTGTCTCTCTGTGTGAGTGTTCTCTTGAGTGTCCTTACTAAAAAAAAAAACTACTGTATTAAAAAAAAATTAATTAAATTGATCATACGACCTAAATTATTTCATCAGATACGCCATGTCTCGTCTCTCTGTGTGTGTTGACTCTGTGTGTGTGTGTATCGTCTCTGTGCATGTGTCGTCTCTATGTGTTGTTTCTGTGTGTTTGTCCTCTCTGTCTGTGATTCGTCTCTTTGTGTCTGTCGTCTCTGTGTGTTTGTCCTCTCTGTGTGTGAGTGGACTCTGTGTGTGTCGTCTCTGTGCATGTGTCGTCTCTATGTGTGTTTCGTCTGTGTGTGTGTTCTCTCTGTGTGTTTGTTCTCTCTGTGTGTGTGTCGTCTCTGTGTGTGTGTTCTCTCTGTGTGTGTGTGGTCTCTCTGTGTGTGTTGTCTCTGTGTGTGTGTGTGTGTGTGTCGTTTCTGTGTGCTTTTCGTCTCTGTGTGTGTGTAGTCTCTATGTGTAAGTCGTCACTTTGAGTGTGTCGTCTCTGTGTGTGTGTCGTCTCTGTGTGTGTGTGTCGTCTCTGTGTGAATGTTGTCTCTGTATGTGTGTGTTGTCTCTCTGTGTGTGTGGTCTCTCAGTGTGTTTAGTATCTGTGTGTGTGTGACGTCTCTGTGTGTGTGTGCCGTCTCTCTGTGTGTTTGTGATATATGTGTGTGTGTGCCTCGTCTCTCTGTGTGTGTTGACTCTGTGTGTGTTTGTGCATCGTCTCTGTGCATGTGTCGTCTCTATGTGTCGTTTGTGTGTGTTTGTCGTCTCTGTGTGTGTTTCGTCTCTTTGTGTCTGTCGTCTCTGTGTGTTTGTCCTCTCTGTGTGTGAGTGGACTCTGTGTGTGTGTGTGCGTCTCTGTGCATGTGTCGTCTCTGTGGGTCTTTCGTATCTGTGGGTCTGTCATCTCTATGTCTGTGTTGTCACTATGTGTGTGTCGTCTCTGTGTGTGTGTGTGACGTGTGTGTCTGGTTTTAAACTCTGTGAGTATGTAGTCGCGGTGTGTGTGTCGTATGTGTGTGTGGTTTGCCTCTGTGTGTTTGTCTTCTCTTTCTGAGTGTCGTCTTTCTATGTGTGTTGTCTCTGCGGGTTTGTTATATGTGTGTGTGTGTCGTCTCTGTGTATAATTCGTCTCTGTGTGTGTGTCATCTCTGTGTGTGTGTCGTCTCTGTGTGTGTCGTATCTGTGTGTGTGTCGTCTCTGTGTGTGTGTCGTCTCTCTCTGTAAGTCGTCTCTGTGAGTGTGTCGTCTCTGTGTGTGTGTGTGTCGTCTCTGTGTGGATATTGTCTCTCTGTGTGTGTGTTGTCTCTATGTGTGTGTCGTCTCTATGTGTGTTTCGTATCTGTGTGAGAGTGACGTCTCTTTGTGTGTGTCGTCTCTATGTGTGTTTGTCATTTCTGTGTGTGTGTCTCGTCTCTCTGTGTGTGTTGACTCTGTGTGTGTGTATCGTATCTGTGCTTGTGTCGTCTCTATGTGTCGTTTCTGTGTGTTTGTCCTCTCTGTGTGTGATTCGTCTCTTTGTGTCTGTCGTCTCTGTGTGTTTTTTAAATTTTTGGGTCACCTGCCGGAGACTCTGGGCGGGTGGGCGCCCCCAAATATTGCCCCAAATTCCTCTCTCAATTTAGCACTTGTTCACGGATGTCCAGCGTCTCCAATCACTTTCCCAATAGTATCTATTCATTGTCTCAGCTCAGTTTAGAAAATCTGAGCCAATTTCCACTTTTTCAAATTTAGGGTCACTTGCCCGAGACACTGGGCAGGTGAGGCGGGCACCTCCAAAAATTTGTACCAACTTCCACTCTTGCCTTATAACTTATTCACGGATACCTAAGACCGTCAACGGTTAGACTGTTGCCCTAGCGGTAACCATGCCATGCTCTACACACATACCAACAATATATTTTTGTTTTTTGTTCTCCATTTTCACAATGGGGTCCCAATCAAGCTCATGTCCATCGCTTAGCATTCAGGCCTTGACAAAGAAAGCCCAGATAGTCGGACCCCAACGCTCCAATCTGAACACTGACTAAGAACCCAATTCTGAGCTAGTGAATTTCAACCATTCAGGCTGGAGGACTAAGACCCAAATTCTGAGCTAGTGAATTTCTATCATTCAGGCTAGTGGACTAAGACTCCAATTCTGAGCTAGTGAATTTAGAATTTCTGTCGTGAAATGAAAAAGTTGGAATATTTCAGTAGTGTTTTTTTCTGCCTTACCTTGTAACAGTTACATTCTGTTAATTTTCATAGTTCATTTTGAATTTCTTTAATTGAAATTCAAGAGTTGGAATCTTTCAGTAGTGTTTTGTTGTTGTTTTCATTGTCGCAGATACATTATGTTGATTTTCATAGTTCATTTTGAATATATTTCGTGAAATACAAGAATTCGAATATCGTTTCTTCAACTGAAAGTAAGGAGCAACATCAAAACTTAAAGACGGACAGAAAATAGAGGCTGTTTCCAAAAGATTTAGGATTCATTAACTTTAGTGTTACAAGTAAAAAGCAATGAGTTTGAGAAAATTGCCTGATTATCGAAAAATGAAGAAACCCCTTCCAAAAGTCGACAGGAATGGGATTGTCTTGAGGGAAGAATTTTCCATGGAAGAGGTGGAGGGTATTTTTACGTGAAAACAACTTCAACCATGCCCAGTCCCCCGCGATCAGAAATTAAATCATAAAAAATTTCTTCAACTGAAAGTAAGGAGCAACATCAAAACTTAAAAATGGACAGAATATAGAGGATGTTTCCAAAATATTTAGGATTCATTAACATTTTTCAATTTTATTTATTTTTCTTTTTGTACATATCTTAAAATTTCAAAATATGCTTACGGGTCTAACAATTGTGCTCTATGATTGGTCAGAGACACGATGTGGCTTTCCCACTGGTATTCTATGACCGGTTATTGACACTAGCTAGTCTATTGCATGTATTAAATCAGTCTTTTTTACGCAGTGGAACGATAAACCCATAAGTCATATCTTTAAAAAAAAGTGAAGATGGAACATTTTAATTTTAATGTACTCGTCTCTCTGTGTGTGTCGTCTCTATGTGTAAGTCGTCACTTTGAGTGTGTCGTCTCTGTGTGTGTGTGTGTGTCGTCTCTGTGTGTGTTTCGTCTCTATGTGTGTGTCGTCTCTATGCGTGTTTCGTATCTGTGTGTGTGTGACGTTTTTGTGTGTGTGTCGTCTCTATGTGTGTTTGTCATTTCTGTGTGTGTGTCTCGTCTCTCTGTGTGCGTTGACTCTGTGTGTGTGTATCGTCTCTGTGCATGTGTCGTCTCTATGTGTCGTTTCTTTGTGTTTGTCCTCTCTGTGTGTGATTCGTCTCTTTGTGTCTGTCGTCTCTGTGTGTTTTTTAAATTTTTGGGTCACCTGCCGGAGACTCTGGGTGGGTGGGCACCCCAAATATTGCCTCAAATTCCTCTCTCAATTTAGCACTTGTTCACGGATGTCCAGCGTCTCCAATCACTTTCTTAATAGTATCTATTCATTGTCTCAGCTCAGTTTAGAAAATCTTAGTCAATTTCCACTTTTTCATATTTAGGGTCACTTGCCTGAGACTCTGGGCAGGTGAGGTGGGCCCCTCCAAAAATTTGTCCCAACTTCCACTCTAGCCTTAGAACTTATTCACGGATACCTAAAACCGTCAACGGTTAGACTGTTGCCCTAGCAGTAACCATGCCATGCTCTTCACACATACCAACAAGATATTTTTGTTTTTTGTTTTCCGTTTACAAAATGGGGTCCCAATCGAGCTCATTCCCATCGCTTAGTATTCAGCCCTTGACATATAAAGTCCAGATAGTCGGGCCCCAACGCTCAAATCTGAACACTGACTAAGATCCAAATTCTGAGCTAGTAAGTTTCAACCATTCAGGCTGGTGGACTAAGACCCCAATTCTGAGCTAGTGAATTTCCATCATTCAGGCTGGTGGACTAAGACCCCAATTCTGAGCTAGTGAATTTTGAATTTCTGTCGTGAAATGAAAAAGTTGGAATATTTCAACAGTGTTTTGTTGTGCTTTACCTTGTCACAGTTACATTCTGTTGATTTTCATAGTTCATTTTTAATTTCTTTCATTGAAATGCAAGAGTTGGAATATTTCAGTAGTGTTTTGTTGTGCTTTACCTTGCCACAGTTACATTCTCTTTATTTTTCAAAGTTAATTTTGAATTTCTTTCGTGAAATGCAAGAATTGGAATATCGTTTCTTCAACTGAAAGTAAGGAGCAACATCAAAACTTAAAAACGGACAGAAAATAGAGGCTGTTTCCAAAAGATTTAGGATTCATTAACTTTAGTGTTGCCAGTCAAAAGCTATGAGTTTGAGAAAATTGCCTGATTATCGAAAAATGAAGAAAAACCTTCCAAAAGTCGACAGGAATGGGATTGTCTTGAGGGGGGAATTTTCCATGGAAGAGGTGGAGGGTATTTTTACGTGAAAACAACTTCAACCATTCCCAGCCCCCCGCGATCAGAAATTAAATTATAAAAAAAGTTTCTTCAACTGAAAGTAAGGAGCAACATCAAAACTTAAAAACGGACAGAAAATAGAGGCTGTTTCCAAAAGATTTAGGATTCATTATCATTTTCAACTTTATTTATTTTTTTTTTTTGTACATATCTTAAAATGTCAAAATATGCTTACGGGTCTAAAAATTATGCTCTATGATTGGTCAGAGACACGATGTGGCCTTCCTACTGGTATTGTATGACTGGTTATCGACACTACCTAGTCTATTGCATGTATTAAATCAGTCTTTCGTAGGCAGTTGAACGATCCATACATAAGTGATATCTTTTAAAAAAAAGTGAACATAGAAAATTTTAATAGAGTTTCTTCACATAACAAGGTTATTTTAGCATTGAATGCCAACAAGGAGAAGTATTTAAACTATGAAACAAGTACAAGTGGTAGCATTATTGGAAATGTATGCATGCATTGTCATGACAGTAAGGAATTCAATTTCTTTGGAATACCGAAAAAATTCAACTCTTATGATAGTGGTTATGCGAGATTGAGATCTCCAGAGATGATTGCGCTAAAAGAGAACGCTAACATAAAAATAATTGTTGATGATAGAGGACAACTCCTTGCTACTGCTGCAGGTAACACATTACCTACGGATACACCCAATCATCAGCTTTCGGGTATTAGCATTCAACGGAAGGCTAATAAAAGAAAGGCTTACTCTGCTACTAATATCGTAAACCATATCTTGTTTACGTGCCGAAACTGTTACCTGTGTAAAAATAATGTTTTAATAGACAGTGATATTGCCAGAAAAATGTAAATAGGCATTGTCAACAAACATATCACTTACGGAATCAAAAAGAAGAAACGATGAAAAACAAAGCACCCGCAAACGTTACTGGCATTGATCAAACAGTCAATGAATCAAATAATACCAAAGACGAAAAGCATATTGAGCCTGTTCATGAGACACCAGTAAAAATTGAATCTGAATTCATCTGAATTCATTTTGGGGAGGAGTCATAAAACCCTTGGAATTCATTGCGGGGAGGAGTCATAGAACTCTCGGTATCTCTTGCATGCAAATGAAGTCTGGAAATTACTTTTTTTTTATAATTTCTGTATTGTGTATCCAAGAGGTTAATTCAAGAAAGATATTTTGTCATTTTAAGATATTTACAAAAGAAAAAAATAAAAAAATAAAAAAAGTTGAATAATTCCAAAGTTTTAAGAAAAATAGTTTGTTTTATGAAGAAATCAGTCCTCATCATTATGAGTATCCAAAACTAGACTTAAGTTTCACATTTGAACTATAGAATTGTATTTTCCATAATTTTCTTACAAGAAACTAGAGTTTACGGTCAAAAACCCTTATTAGCTCAGATTTTACAGAAATAGTTTTATTTTTCGATCCAAAAATGGACTTAAGTTTCACATTTGAACCAGAGAATTGCGTTTTCCATAATTTTCTTACAAAAAACTAGAGTTTACGGTCAAAAACCCTTAATAGCTCATATTTTACGGAAATAGTGCGTCTGACAATAGATGTACGCAAATTCCTTTTCTTACATCTCTGAGGTTTTAATGGAAATTCTAAACGCTTGATGTGGTAGCTTGCACTAAAAAATAATGAACACATAACAATTTAATATTTTTAATGAAATAACGTTATGTAGAATATTAATATAAAAATATATTATGATACATTATTAATATCAATGAATAACTTTGGAAATTTTGAATCTGTTCCATAAAATAATTCACCATGTTCTCTCTTGATATTGTAGTTATTGTCTTCTCTTAGTTCGTAATCAGTAGAATAATCATTATTCCATTTTGAATCATACACAATTTTTACTGGTGTCTCATGAACAAGCTCAGTAAGCTTTTCTTCTTTGGTATTATTTGGTTCATTTACTGTTTGATTAATGCTAGTAATGTTTGTAGGTGCTTTGTTTTTCATCGTTTCTGATATTTATTCCGTAATGATATTTTTTGACAATACTATCTTAATCTTTATGACGATATCACTGTCTATTAAAACACTATTTTTACACAGGTAAAAGTTTCGGCACGTAAACAAGATATAGTTTACGATATTTGTAGTAGAGTAAGCCTTTATTTTATTAGCCTTCCGTTGAATGCTAATACCCGACAGCTGATGATTAGGTGCATTCGTAGTTAATGTGTTACCTACAGCAGTAGCAAGGAGTTGTGCTCTATCATCAACAATTATTTTTATATTGACATTATCTTTGAGTACAATCATCTCTAGAGACCTTAATCTCGCATAACCACCATCCTAACAGTTGAATATCTTTTATATTCCAAAGAAATTTAATTTATTACTGCCAAGACAATGCATGCATACATGTCCAATAGTACTACCACTTGTACTTGTTTCATAGTTTAAATACTTCTCCTTGTCGGCATTCAATGCTACAATAACCTTTCTATGTGAACGCACTCTATTAAAATTTTCCATCTTCACTTTTTTTTATAGATAAGACTTATGTTTTTGTCATTCAACTGCGTAAGAACTACTGATTTTATAGATGCAAAAGACTAGCTCGTGTCGATAACTGGTCATAAAATATCAGTGGGAAAGCCACATCGTGTCTCTGACCAATCATAGAGCCAAATTGTTAGAGCCGTAAGCATATTTTGACATTTTAAGATATGTATAAAAAGAAAAAAAAAAAAATTGGAAAATGATAATGGATCCTAAATCTTTTGGAAACAGCCTCTATTTTCTGTCTGTTTTTAAATGTTGATGTTGCTCTTTACTTTCAGTTGAAGAAACTTTTTTTATAATTTAATTTCTGATCCCGGGGGG
>NW_028297441.1:396423-426606 GCF_049724085.1 Artemia sp. Qi Xiang Cuo
TATAATAATGTCAGTGCATTTAAGTTGCTTTATAAAATAAAATGTACCCAGTTGATATATGACCCACTGGTGTCATGATTACTCATCTTAAGAACATGTGATTCTGCCGAATTGTTATATTTCAGGACTTGGGACGACATAATAATTAGGCCAATGCATAAACCAGTGCAAGCATGTCCCAGTAGCACCTATTTTCATCACGTCTCAACCAGCGAAGAGTACTCGCCATAAAACCCAAGAAAACCTCATCCAAGCTTTGCACACCAAATCACGGATACATTTCGATCAAGGAAACGATGATCGTTCAACGAAGAATAATTTCTTCAATTACAAATTGTATTATATATCAGGTAACAAGTCTCAAATATCCAGTACCTTATAAACATAACAATCTTAGAATTATATTATCAAACATAAGACGTAAATAAAAATATAATCTTTAATAATAGAATTGATGAACCCACTTTACAACGTTCAGAGCGTAAAAGAATCAAAGTAAGAAAAACTTTACACATCGACGATTTACACTTCAAGTCACCTTCGAATATTTCTCCATTACGAAGTTATAGAGACAATAGAGACATTACCGTAAACATTATGAGATAATTTTTGAAATATGAACTTGAAAAACCGAATCATTGAAATCAAAATAATTCTAGTGACAACCCCTAAGTGACAATGTACTCCTACCACGAATCACAGACAGTATACTAAAGGAGTTACTAAAGTTTGATGTCGACGCGCTCCAAGTTCAAACGTCATTCCCCCACGATTTACCAAGGAATAACCATATAAGCTAATCGAAACTAGCCATCCATAAACAAGTTTATAAACTATAATGTTTAAGTGCACGAAGAAACAGTTTTACCAACAAATACATTATCTACATAATTTAAGATAACCCAAAGACAGTACGCCATATCCTGTGGTCTTCAAATAAACAACACTTCTGTCAGCAACGTAATCCCAGTGCTCAAGACTTTAACAACAGAGCACCCTTCAAAACATCTAAATACAACAGGTGAAAACGAACCCTAATGGTGAAATTCTACGCACCTGCAATCAGAGATTTAATCATTTCGTCTGAGATGAACGCATCTACAATGAGACACTAATCTGTGAAGAAACTATATATGAGGGATCTTTTCCGTTTCAACAACGCTAGGAAAGGACCATAATTTACAGAAGAAAAAGCGAGTACACTAAAGGACAAGTATAGTGGTAAAATAGCTGTGAACTTATATCACGTTTTATTAACTTTAACAACTTAACGATATTAGTATTATATTATAGTTGTTTACATAACGAACAACCAGAGTGAAGGTATCTCTATTAACAGTGAAAATGATAATAAAATAGTGAGTTTTATAAATTATTAATGAATTTATAAATATATACTTATGTAGAATTTTGTTTATTATTGTTCTATTATTCCGTCACTATCATAGGTAGAAATAATTTAAATATAATCTTGAAAAAAAAAATTTTTTTTTAGCATTGTTATAGTAATATCAAGAATAGAAATTCTTTTTAGAAGTATATTAATTATAATTTGTATAGGTAGAAAAAAAAACTTCGGTGTAAGTAGCTATATTGCTCAGATAGAGGAAACTTACCAGACTTAAAATAAGAAAATTAATATATAAAGAAATTTAATCTCTTAATAACACATATACTCATAATAACATAAAAACAGTCAAATATTTTATTAAACAAATAATAGACAAATTTCAAAAAATTTAAAAACCTAAAAGCAAGCAAATACTAATAACGGGACGTTATTCAAAAACGGGATGCGTGATATGTACTAAGTACAATGTTTTACTTTAAAATATGAAAAGTTTACCTCATTCTAAATACGCTTCCGATGCAAATCAAACCCCCTTAATTAAGCTTGGAAATCTGCCTTAAATTCTCATTTATTTATCAGCCAAATATCCCTTTAAAAAGTTCAAAGCAAAAGGTGATTAATTCCAAATACCAAGAACTTCATGAATACTTTGTATAGATCCGCATTCTTTGTTCTACAAAACAAAGAAATCACGAACATTTCCAAGCGCTTTTGACAGATCTGAAAAGCAGAAAAATACGGGTTTTTTGCAAGTACAATACTAATGAGATGGATTGGAATTTCGCTGAAGTATTTTCGAAATACAATAGTGGGACATTGTTTAAAACTTAGTTTAGAAGTTTTAGAAGTACTCTCAGGAATGTGTATGTTTAATGATCAGAATATCGCGGAAAAAAACTATTGGATAATTTTGGCCGCATAATGTTTGATTTTGTCAGCATAAGAGTAAAGAGACGGGCCCTCCGTGTGGAGATGAACCAATCAGAAAATAGTGTTTATTGCTCAGAAGCAAACCTCGTGTTATATGGTAGAGAAGAAGTGTTTTTCGGATTCGTTATGGCATTACGTGATTATGTTACTAGCATTTCTGATAAGATCACTGCATCATTGTCAATTGCTGTATTTGCTTTTGCCTACTGAATTTTAAAGCCGCATGTTTGATTATGTAAGTCAAATAAACCCATTACTTTTCTATTTTCATAGTCTTATTTTATATGTTTGTATCTAGATCTCAAGAGTAGCCCTCTAGTTCGTATACTGTCCATTGGTAACGCTCCTAAGGTATCTGACAATTTCACGAAGGATATTTATATGCCTGGACTGACGACGCTCGGGCAATGTTGGTCTCTTCCCAAGGAATCCTAAGTTAAATTGCAATCTTATCATCAAACCCCCCCCATAACACATCATTTCCCCAAACATATCCAATCCAAATTTTTGAGATAGCCAATTTGTTCAGCGTAGTTGATTTCCAGATAGAAAATATGTTTTTGAGGAGGACACTCCCCCACAACCTTCAGGGCAAGGTTTTTAAGATATGCCCTGGGGGCATATAAGGTTTTTGTAGAAGGCGTTGTCAGCAGAAACTTCAAAAGAGGCTCATTCGATTGGAAATTCAAAGGTTAGTGCCTTTTCAATAGTTGAAAGTGATTGGAGGGCAACTAACCCCCTCTCCAGACCACCATTCCTCAAACACATCCAATCAACATTTTGAGATATCCATTTCGTTCAACGTAGCTGAAAGTTCTGGAAATTAGGTCTTTTAGGATGATAACCCCCTCGGAGCGCTCAGTGCAAGGGTGTAAGTTATGCCCTGGGGGTATATAAGGTTTATATAGAACGCTGTTGTAGAAATTTCAAAAAGGGCTCATTTGATTGGAAATTGAAATTGCCCTTTTTAATTGTCGAAAGTGAGTGGAGAGCAACTAATGCCCCCTCTCACCTCACATTCCTCAAACACATTCAATCAAATTTTGTAGATAGCCATTTTGTTCAACGTAGCTGATTTCAATAGAAAACTGTCTTAGGAGGAACCCCCACAACCCTCAGGGCAAAGGTTCTAAGCTGTACCCTGGGGGCATATAAGGTTTTATAGATAAGACGTTGTCGTAAAACTTCAAAAAGGCTCATTCGATTGGAAATTGAGAGGGCTAGTGCCCTTTTCAATAGTCATAAAGTGATTGGAGGGTAACTAGCCCCCTCTCACGCCCAGCATTCCTCCAAACACATCCAATCGAAATTTTGAGATAGCCATTTTCGTTCAGCGTAGTAGAAAGTTCATACGAAATTATGATCTTTGAGAATGACACTCCCCCACAGCCCTCAGGGCAAGGGTTGTAAGTTATGCCATGGGGGCAGATAAGATTCATATTGAAAGTCTTGTCGTAGAAACTTCAAAAGGGCTCATTTGATTGGAAATTGAAAGGGCTAGTGCCGTTTTTAATAGTTGAAAGTGATTGGAGGGCAACTAATGCCCCCCCTCACGCCCACCATTTCCCCAAAACACATCTAATCAAAATTTTGAGATAGCCTATTTTGTTTAACGTAGTTGAAAGTTCCAGATAGAAATTGGGTCTTAGAGGAGGACAATCCACACCAATATCCTCAGGGCATGGGTTTTAAGTTTATGCCCTGGGGGCATATACGGTTTTTATGAAGCGTTGTCGCAGAAACTTCAAAAAGGGCTCATTCGATTGGAAATCGAAAGGCCTAGTGCCATTTTTAATATGTCGAAAGTGATTTGAGGGCAACTAACCCCTCTCACGTACACATTTTCCCCAAACACATCCAATCAAAATTTTAAGACAGCCATTTTATTAAACTTAGTTTTTAAGTTCCATGAAATTAGGTCTTTGAGGATTACAACTCCCCAAAGCCCTCAGGGCAAGGGTTGTAATTCAAGGATTCTCCGAATCCTTCATATTATTTCTTATGGAAGGGAGTGCTCGTATAAACTTCAGAGAGGGCTCATTTGATTGAAAATTGAGGAGTTCTTGTTCACTTTTTAAGAAGTCAAAAGAGATTGAAGGGCAACTAGCCCCCTCTCCCTCCTCCACGCCCTAAATGCATCAGATAAAAATTTTGAGATATACATTTTGTTAAAAATAGTTCAAAGCCCTGATAACAAAAAACCCCGGTGTCCTCACAGTCACCCACCGGGGCCCAGGGTTAGGCGTTGTAAGTTGGTGCCCTGGGGCATAACTTATTAAGGGGGGTTTATAACTCACGGGAAGGGGATTTGTATGGGAAGAACACATAGGAAATCTATTATAATTATCCAATTATAAGGTTAAAATACATACTCTGTGATAGATGCAAAATTGCTTTGGCACACAAATTCCTATTAAGGTCAATTCCAAACAGTCGTGATCCCTTTGTGTCAGCAAGTGAAATGGTCTAAACCCCCTTATTGGAGCTATTTTTTCAATATATTCATTGTTGTTAATCGCTGTCCACATGTTTTGCAACCTGTCTATTGTTCATATATAATGTTTTTATCAAAGAGGTAATCGTATAGACTTTGAAAAAAGCCTCATTCGATTTAAATTGAAAGTTCTAGATCCGTTTTTTAAAGTAAAGAAAAATCGGACAGTAAGCATCCCTTCCCCATGCCATAAAAACTTGAATCTTTTTGCAATCAAAAACGAACAAAATTAATTAAAAAAAAACTTTCCGAAAAGTAAGTTTTTCGAAGAAAAGTAAAGGCCATTTTAAACTTAAGCTCAGGAGATACAAAATACATGTTAAAATTCAAACTCAAAACGACCAGAAATTACTATTAGAGAATAAAAGAAACCCAAAACGAACAGAAATTAAATAAACAATCATAGCAAAAAACATACAACAAGTAATAATATAAATGAATAAATAGATCTTAAAGCGAGTAATGCTTAGATTGAATATGAAAATAAAGCTTAAAACGAAAACAAATATTTTGCTATTGAAGTATCAATAAAACTTAAAACGAACAGAAATTAAATAAACAATCAATGCGAACAAACATACAATATATATTAATGTAAATGAATCAATAAATCTTAAAACGAGTGAAAGCAAGAGTTTGGGTATCGTCTCACTGGAGAAGCCTAAAACCTACTGCGTCATTGGCGCTTTACTGAAAACGAATTATATTACAAATGTTTTCTTTTGTACTTATTATTGAAAATAAATATAAAAATTACAGTAAAATTTTGAACTGATGAGCTTTTAGCAATTAATATCATTATGCATCAAATATTCAGTTTAATTTATTAGTTCTTTTCAAGATTGGTCAAGACAAATATAGTTTCACTACAAGCAAAATTTGGATACTGCCCCCTTCTTTTACTGTAAAAACCTAAAGCCTTGTGCGTCATTGGTGACGCGTCATTGGTGACTGAACAAATTACTCGTATATTACAAATTTATTATTTTCCAGTTCTTACAGCATTGAAAATGAAAATAAAAATTACAGTGAAAAAAAATCTTGAACTGATAGATCTTTCAACAATTAATATCATTATATATCTAATGTTCAATTTGATTTTGTTTATACTTTCCATTACTGTTCAAGACTCATATAGTTTTGCCATTTTTTTTTAACTCTGCCATTTTTTTGGAACTTAATCGTGTTAGTTTGTTATGAAAACATTCTATGGCTTCTAGGCATTTCTATTTGAGCGGAAAACTGCACCTCAAACTTTGTGGAACATGCATTTTCATGCATGAAACACCAAAATATAATAAAATGTCAAGTTTCGGAGTGTTCAACCACTCGCAAGCAAGTGCCATTGGTATTTTTGAATCCGCATGGTAGATTTAGGGGGTGGAGGGTAGGCTAATTCTCGTAGCAGCCCCATTCCGTTGTGGTATGGTTCACATTTTCAACACCTGGCATCCGGACTTTCATATAATCTACCAAGCTTGCAACTACCCCAAATCAGTATCAATAAATAAATGAAACCCAAAACGAACAAAAATTAAAATAAATGTTAGAGTCAAACTCAAAACAAGCATAAATTAGTGTGAGTGGGGTTCAAAACCCCTATACTTTCTAAAAGACAGAATATAATTTGTACTGTAATGAAAAAAATCGTATGATTTTACTAAAGAAAACGTGCATTGTTAGTTTAATCTACATATGCTGATATTTATTTCCTAAAAACATAATTAATTTTTGATTACTTAAAGTTATAAAAGCGAAAATATTTCAAAGAATTGTTTTCAGTAAAGCGCCAATGCCGCAGTAGGTTTTATGCTTCTGCAGTGATGCGGTACCCAAACTCTTGTTTGTAGTTATTTTTATTCAGTTAAAACTTGATTTGCATATTCAATTTAAGTTTTACTCGTTTTAAGATTTATTTATTCATTTACATTAATATATATTGTATGTTTGTTCGCATTGATTGTTTATTTAATTTCTGTTCGTTTTAAGTTTCATTTATACTTTAATAACAAAATACTTGTTTTCGTTTTAAGCTTGATTTTCATATTCAATCTAACTATTACTCGCTTTAAGATCTATTTATTCATTTATATTATGACTTGTTGTATAGTTTTTTTACTATGATTGTTTATTTAATTTCTGTTCGTTTTGGGTTTCATTTATTCTTTAATAGTAATTTCTGGTCGTTTTGAGTTTGAATTTTAACAGGTATTTGTATCTACTGATCTTAAGTTTAAAATGGCCTTTACTTTTCTTTTAAAAACTTCTTTTTCGGAAAGTTTTTTTTAATGAATTCTTTAAACAGAGAAGTCGATATACCATCACACCCTGTCGAAAATCCATTTTTCAAACGAGTAACGGCTTTTTGGTACTCGGAGAACCGGATAATGTATATAAATATAGTCGTACCTACTTTAGTTGGTAAATATTTTCTATGATTATGTGTTTCAGCAGAAATTTGATCCACTAGATCATGTACGACGTGCCTAAAATGGTCAACAAATGCTTCCGCAATCCTTCTCTCACCTGTTATCTTAACTCATTCCTAAATTATGATCTAAGACAGAATAATTCTTGTGTTAACATTATCTATGTTTAAATTTATTCTATTCCATGTTTCTCAAGGTGAATCAAATTTACAAAATTCGTTTTGATGATACTTTTCTCCCGATTCTCTGAGAGCAAGAGTTAACCGATTTTTAAATTTTTTAAAATTTCAATATTAATTTTATTTCGGTACTGCCTCTTCACCTTATACACTCTATTTTTTCCCTTCACCTTATAAAATCTATTGGAAATTGAAAATTTGAATTCATTTTTAAAGTGCCAATTTTAAGTGACTAAACAGCCCCCCCCCTCATCCTCCTTCTACGCAGATCAATTCCTCAAAACACATCCAATGAAAATTTTAAAATAACCATTTTATTCAGCAGAGTTGAAAAGTACGAAGTCCAGCAACTATATTTTTTTGGCTCTCCACAACAGCCCCCCCCCCCTACAAAGACATAGCTCTAAAGGCAAGGGCTGGAAATTAAGGTGGGACGGTACTCCTTGTTCACATATAGTATTTTCTATTGAGAAGGGTCCGCATGTTTGACCTCCAGTGTTCAAAACGACGAAGGTGATTCATGTTAATGTTTTAGAGAATATTGAGCGGAGTGATCAACTAAATAAAAAAAATATTTTGCAATATGAATTATCAAAAAGGCGTAACTCAGGATTGCCTGAGTGCATTAATTTAGAACTTTCAGGAAACGGTAAGGGGGATGATTAATTAACCAACAAGGTAACATTTCGTCGATTGTACTACTACTACTACTACTGTCGTTACTACTACCACTACAACTACAACTTCTGTAGCGAGTACTGCCAGGGTTGCGGGTATTGAATTCAAAATTTTCAAAATTTTTTTCATTATCACCAAAATTAGGAGATTGAAATAGAGCAATGTTTTTTCAAATTATACTACCTTTTTCTTCAAAGACTTGGGACACTGACGTAAAAACACTTGCTTAGATTTCAGACAGCGCTTGTGCACATATGAGTAGAGTAGTAGGTTCCATTTCTAAGGGTTTATGTTCCTTCCTATGCTATTCTAAGGGTTTATGTTCCTTCCTATGCTATTCTAAGGGTTTAAGTTCCTTCCTACATTATTCTAGGAGGTTACCCACGCGTGAGACACTACAGTTACACGTGGACATTGCAAAAAAAAGTTGGCTACCTATGAAGTGGCCAAGCATGTTTTGAAACTATAGTCAAGGCTTTATAAGACAATCATACTGTTTTTTTGCCATTGATATGAATTCCACAAGAATGTGCAGCATAGCTTCACGTGGACATTTTAAAAAGCTGGCAGCATGAGCGGGGATTCCCCACTGGTCTGGTTTCTGATTTTTTTGAACAATTGCCTTAACTGGAGAGTAGTTTGATTAAGAATGTAACATGTCTAGAATTGTTTTATTGACATTTGCAAAAAGGGATAAGGGGTTCGCGAATTGGATTATACAAACGATATTAATTGAATAATAGAGAGAAAAAAATAGAGCTAGATAGTATTTGCGAATTGGATTGTATGAAGGTGGAGAAAAAGGGTTAAAGTGATTAGCAGTTAAGGTAACCCTGAAGAGCATGTTAATTCATACCTTATTTGTTATAAATTTGACACAACATAAATCTATGAAAAGGATTTATGATGATAGAATGGCATTGCGAGTTGACCTAGCTCTACCTCTCCGATGTGTTCTCTATAATACACAAGGGTTGTTTAACCGTGTTGTCAGTTTAAAATAGAGTCTAATGTTATAGTATAATAAAAGTTGATACTGAGAGATGTAGATGGAAATAAAATAGTTTTAATAATGAAATTCAGAACAAAGATTACAAATCCTTGCAAATTAGGTAGCCTAGTAAGATGTATGTGAGTAAAAACCATCAAGGATCATAAGTACCAACGACCCTAACCAACAGAGACAACAACCCCCCAAAGGTCTCCTATCCCCAAACTCGAAGGGCGCCCCCCTCACCTCCAACTTTTTGCCCCCCCCCCAATTTTTTTTATTTTATTTTTTTTTAACATGATATATTTTTTACAACTTTTTTTTTACATGTCGCCGAATGAGATGCAACATACTTAAATTCAGTAAAGTTTTGTTGTGGCTTACCATGTCACAGTTACATTTTCTTGATTTTTCTAAGATCATTTTGAATTTTTTTCGTTGAAATGCAAGAGTTGGAATATTTCGGCCATGTATTGTCGCGCTTTACATAATCACAGTTACATTCTATTGTTTTTTCAAAGTTCATTTTGGATTTCTTTCCTTGAAAGGCAAGAGTTGGAATATTTCAGTAGTGTTTTGTCGTGGTTTACCTTGTCACAGTTACATTCTCTTGATTTTTTATAGTTCATTTTGGATTTTTACATTCTCTTTATTTTACAAAGTTCATTTTGAATTTCTTTCATTTAAATGGAAGACATGGATTATTTCAGTAATTTTTTGTCGTGGTTTACCTAGTGTCTGTCTTTCTCTGATTATGTAGCTGATTCTATCTGTTTGCATGTCTGGGTTGGTGTTTGCAAGTCCAAGTATTTGTCTTTGTTGGTTTGAATGTCTAAAGTGTCTGTCTTAATATGTTTGTGTGCCTGATTCTATTTGTTCACATGTCTGGTATGGTGTTTGCGAGACTTAGTATTTTTCTTTGCTTGTTGGAATGTATAAAATGTCTGTCTTTGTCTGTTTGTGTGTCTTTTTCTATTTGTTTCAATGTCCGGGTTGGTATTTGCAAACCAAGTATCTGTCTTTGTTGGTTGGAATGTTAAAATTGTCTGTCTTTCTCTGTTTGTGTATCTGATTCTGTTTGTTTGTATCTCTGGGTTGGTGTTAGTAAGGCAAAGAATTTGTCTTCGTTTGAATGTCTAAAGTGTCTGTTTTTATCTGTTTGTGTCTCTGATTCTTTTTGTTTAAATGTCTTGGTTTGTCTTTGCAAGTCCAAGTATTTGTCTTTGTCTTGGTTTGAATGTTTAAAGTGTCTGTTTTTCTCTGTTTGTGTGTCTGATTCTATTTGTTTGCATGTCTGGGTTGATGTTTGCAAGTTCAAGAATTTGTCATTGTTGCTTTGAATGTCTAAAGTGTCTGTTTTTTTCTGTTTGTGTGTCTGATTCTATTTGTTTGCATATCTGGGTTGGCGTTTGCAATTCCAAGTATCTGTCATTGTTGTTTTGAATGTCTAAATTGTCTGTCTTTCTCTGTTTGTGTGTCTGATTTTATTTGTTTGCATGTCTGGGTTGGTGTTTACAGGTCCAAGAATTTGTCTTTATTGGTTTGATAAAGTGTCTGTCTTTCTCCGTTTATGTGGCTGATTCTATTTGTTTACATGTCTGGGTTGGTGTTTGCAAGTCCATGTATTTTTCTTTTTTGGTTTGGCTGCTTAAAGTGTCTGCTTTTTTCTTTTAGCTGGTCTGATTTTATTTTTTTGCATGTTTTGGTCGATGTTTTAATGTTGAAAATTTTGGTGTTCTTGGTTTTGAAGTTTAAAGATTCTGTCTTTCTCTGATTGTGTGTCCGGAACTATATGCTTACAAGTCTGGGTGGAACAATGCAAGCTAAAGAATACTTATGCGTTTTTAAGTATTTATAAACTGTCTGTATTTCTATGTTTCTGTGTGTGATTATATTTGTTTGCAGGTCTGGGTTGGTGTTTACAAGTCCAAGTATTTGTCTTTGTTGGTTCGAATGTCTACAATGTCTGTCTTTCTCTGTTTGTGTATCTGATTCTATTTTTGTGCATGTCTTGGATGAAATTTTAAAGTCCAAGTAATTTTTTTTGTCGGTTTTAATTTCTAAAGTGTCTGTCTTTTTCTGTTTGTGTGCCTGATTTTATTTGTTTGCATGTTTGGATTGGTGTTTGCAAGTCCAATTATCTGTCTTTGCTGGTTTGAATCTTAAAAATGGCTCTTTTTACCTATTTTTGGGTGTGATTGTATTTGTTTCCATGTCTGGGTCGGTGTTTGATAGTACAAGTATTTATATTTGTTGGTTTGAATGCATAAAGTGACTATATTTCTCTGTTTGTGTATCTGATTCTATTTGTTTGCATGTCTGGGTTGGTGTTTGTAAGTCCAAGAAATTGTCTTTGTTTGTTTGAATGTCTAAAGTGTCTGTTTTTCTCTGTTTATGTGGCTGATTCTATTTGTTTACATGTCTTGGTTTGTGTTGGCAAGTCCAAGTATTTGTCTTTGTTGGTTTGAATGTGTAAAGTGTCTGTTTCTCTCTGTTTGTGTGTCTGATTGTATTTGTATGCATGTCTGGATTGGTGTTTGCAAGTTCAAGAATTTGTCATTGTTGCTTTGAATGTCTAAAGTGTCTGTTTTTATTCTGTTTGTGTGTCTGATTCTATTTGTTTGCATATCTGGGTTGGCGTTTGCAAGTCCAAGTATCTGTCATTGTTGGTTTGAATGTCTAAATTGTCTGTCTTTCTCTGTTTGTGTGTCTGATTCTATTTGTTTGCACGTCTGGGTTGGTGTTTACAGGTCCAAGAATTTGTCTTTGTTGGCTTGTATGTCTAAAGTGTCTGTCTTTCTTTGTCTATGTGGATCATTCTATTTATTTGCATGTCTGGGCTGGTGTAAACAAGTCCTAGAATGTCTCTTTGTCGCTAGGACTCTCTAATGTGTATATTGTATCTGAGTTTAGTTCTGATTCTATGTTTATGCTTTTGTGGTGAGGTGTTTAAAAGTCAAATTGTTTGTATTTGATTGTTTGAATGTCTATATTGTCTGTCTTGCTATGTTTGTATGTCTGATTCTATTTTTTTGCATGTCTGGGTTAGTGTTTGCATGTCCAAGAATTTGTCTTTGTTGGTTTGAATGTCTAAATTGTCTGTCTTTCTCTATTTGTGTGTCTGATTTTATTTGAATGCATGTCTGGGTTGGTGTTTGCAAGTCCAAGTATTGGTCTTTGTTGGTTTGAATGTCTAAAGTGCATGTCTTTCTCTGTTTGTGTGTCTGATTCTATTTGTTTCCATGTCTGGGTTGGTTTTTGCAAATCCAAGAATTTGGAGGTTTGAATTTCTAAAGTGTCAGTCTTTCTCTGTTTGTGGGTCTGATTCTAATTGTTTGCTTGTCTGGGTAAGTGTTTGCAAGTCCAAAAATTTGTCTTTGTTGGTTTGAATGTCTAAAGTATCTGTCTTTCTCTGTTGGCTTGTCTGATTCTATTTGTTTGCATGTTTGGGTTGGTGTTTGTAAGAGCAAGAATTTGTCTTTGTTGATTTGAATGTCTAAAGTGTCTGTCTTTCTCTGTTTATGTATCTGGTTCTTTTTGTATGCATGTCTGGGTTGGTGTTTGCATGTCAAAGTATTTGTCTTTGTTGGTATGAATGTCTAAAGTGTCTGTCTCTGTTTGTGTGTCTGATTCTATTTGTTTGCATGTCTGGGTTGGTGTTTGCATGTCCAATTATTTGTCTTTGTTGGTATGAATATCTAAAGTGTCTGTCTCTAATTGTGTGTCTGGTTCTATTTGTATGCATGTCTGGGTTGGTGTTTGCATGTCCAAGTATATGGCGCGCCTCGCTAAGTGATCCTAAATGAACCTAACGTGAAAACAGTTACTGGAAAAAAAGGTTGGTTTTGCAAAAAAAGACAAATATTTGGACATGCAAACACCAACCCAGACATGCATACAAATAGAAACAGACACACAAACAGAGAAAGACAGACACTTTAAACATTCAAACCAACAAAGACAAGTTCTTTGAGTTGCAAAAACCTACCCAGACATGCAAACAAATAGAATCAGGCACACAAACAGAGAAAGACGGACACTTTAGACATTCAAACCAACAAAGACAAATACTTGGACTTGCAAACACCAACCCAGACACGTAAACCAATAGAATCAGCCACATAAACGGACAAAGACGAAAACATTAGACATTCAAACCAAGAAAGACAAATTCTTGGACTTACAAACACCAACCCAGACATGCAAACAAATAGAATCAGACACACAAACAGAGAAAGACACACACTTTAGACATTCAAACCAACAAAGACAAATTCTTGGACGTGCAAACACCAACCTACACATGCAAACAAATAGAATCAGACACACACACAGAGAAAGACTGATACTTTAGACATTCAAACCAACAAAGACAAATACTTGGACTTGCAAACACCAACCCAGACGCGTAAACCAATGGAATCAGCCATTTAAACGGAGAAAGACGGACACTTTAGACATTCAAACCAAGAAAGACAAATTCTTGGACTTGCAAACACTAACCCAGACACACAAACAAATAGAATCAGACATACAAACAGAGAAACACAGATGCTTTAGACATTCAAACCAACAAAGACAAATTCTTGGACTTGCAAAGACCAACCCAGACATGAAAACAAATAGAATCAGACACACAAACAGAAAAAACATGCACTTTAGACATTCAAACCAACAAAGACCAATACTTGGACTTGCAGAAACCAACTCAGACATGCATTCAAATAGAATCAGACACACAAACAGAGAAAGACAGACACTTCAGACATTCAAACCAGCATTGACAAATTCTTGGACTTGCAAACACCAACCCAGACATGCAAACAAATAAAATCAGACACACAACCAGAGAAAGACAGACACTTTAGACATTCAAACCAACAAAGACAAATTCTTGGACTTGCAAACACCAACCCAGACATGCAAACAAATAGACTAAGACACACAAACAGAGAAAGACAGACACTTTAGATATTCAAACAAAAAAAGACAAATACTTGGACTTGCAAACACCAACCCAGACATCCAAAAAAAAGAATCAGACATGTAAACAGAGAAAGACAGACACTTTAGACATTCAAACGAACAAAGACAAATTCTTGGACGTGCAAACATCAGCCCAGACATGTAAACAAGTAGAATCAGACACACAAAAAGAGAAAGAAAGACAATTTAGACATCCAAAACCATAGAGAAAAATACTTGAACATAAATAAACTTAACCAGACTTGCCATCTGATAAAATCAGACAACAAAAACGTGCATAACAGAATCAGAAGACCGTAACATTCACGCAGACAAACACTTAGACTAACAAAGCACAAACTCAAACCTGCAAACAAATAAAGTCCGTCACTCAAACCGAGAAAGACATTCACTTTAGACATTCAAACCAACAAAGAAAAATACTTGGACTTGCAAACACCAACTCAGACATGCAAACAAAAAGAATCAGACATGTAAACAGAGAAAGACAGACACTTTAGACATTCAAACCAACAAAGACAAATTCTTGGACTTGCAAAACATCAGCCCAGACATGCAAACAAATAAAATCAGACACTCAAACAGAGAAAGACAGACACTTTAAACATTCAAACCCACATAGATAAATACTTGGACTTGCAAACACCAACCCAGACATGTAAACAAATAGAATCAGCCACATAAACGGAGAAAGGCAGACACTTTAGACATTCAAACCAACAAAGACAAATTCTTGGACTTGCAAACACCAACCCAGAAATGCAATCAAATATACGCAGATAAAAAAACAGAGAATTAAAGTATCTTTAGGCATTAAAACCAGCGATCAGATATTTTTGAACATTGTAACACCAACCCAAACATGCAACAAATATAATCGGAGACACAGACTGAGAAAAACACAAACTTTTGAAAGTAAAACCAATAGAGACAAATTCTTGGACATGCAAACATCAACCCATACATGCAAACAAATAGAATCAGACACACAAACAGAGAGAGACACTTTAGACAGTCATAGCGACAAAGACAAATACTTGGACATACCAACACCAAACCAGACATGCAAACAAATTGAATCAGGCTCATAAACAGCTAAAGACAGACACTTTCGACATTCAAACCAACAAAGACAAATTCTTGGACTTGCAAACACCAACCCAGACATGCAAACAAAAAGAATCAGACACACAAACACAGAAAGACAGACAGTTTAGACATTCAAACCAACAAAGACAAATTCTTGGTCTTGCAAACACCAACCCAAACATGCAAACAAATAGAATCAGACACGCAAACAGAGAAAGACAGATACTTTAGACATTCAAAACAACAAAGACAAATACTTGGACTTGCAAAAATCAACCCAGACATGCAAACAAATAGAGTCAGACACACAAACAGAGAAAGACAGACACTTTAGACATTCAAACCAACAAAGACAAATACTTGGACTTGCAAACATCAACCCAGACATGCAGACAAATAGAATCAGACACACAACCAGAGAAAGACAGACATTCAAACCAACAAAGACAAATTCTTGCACTTGCAAACATTCCAATAAACATTCAAACCAACAAAGACAAATACTTGGACTTGCAAACATCAAGCAAGACATGTAAACAAATAGAATCATCCACATAAACAGAGAAAGACAGACACTTTAAACATTCAAACCAACAAAGACAAATACTTGGACATGCAAACACCAACCCAGACATGCAAACAAATAGAATCAGACACACAAACAGAGAAAGACAGACACTTTAGAAGTTCAAACAAACAAAGACAAATACTTTGACTTGCAAACACTAACCCAGACATGCAAACAAATAGAATCAGGCACATAAATAGAGAAAGACAGACACTAGGTAAATCAGGACAAAACATTACTGAAATAATCCAAGTCTTGCATTCCAATGAAAGAAATAAAAATGAACTTTGTAAAATCAAGAGAATGTAAAAATCCAAAATGAACTTCGAAAAATCAAGAGAATGTAACTGTGACAAGGGAAACCACGACAAAACACTACTGAAATATTCTAACTCTTGCATTTCAACGAAAGAAATCCAAAATGAACTTTGAAAAATCAAGAGAATGTAACGGTGACAAGGTAAAGCACAACAAAACACTACTGAAAATTCCAACTCTTGCATTTCAATGAAAGAAATCCAAAATGAAGTTTGAAGAATCAAGAGAATGTAACTGTGACAAGGTAAACCACTACAAAACACTACTTAATTTAAGTATGTTTCATCTCATTCGAAGACATGTAAAAAAAATAAAAGTTGAAAAAATATATCATGTTGAAAAAAACAAAAAAAAATGGGGGGGGGGGCAAAAAGTAGGAGGGGAGGGGGGCGCCCTTCGAGTTTGGGGATAGGGGACCTTTGGGGGGTTGATGTGTCTGCTGGTTAGGGTCGTTGGTACTTTTGATCCTTGATGGTTCGTACTCACATACACCTTACTACTTGATTTGCAATGATTTCTTAGGTTTGGCCTGAATTTCATTATTAAAATTCTTTTCTTGCCATCTACATCTCTCTTAGTATCAACTTATAGTATACTATAACGTTAGACTCTATTTTAAACTGACAACACTGTTCAGACACCACTTGTGTATTATACAGAACACATCGGAGAGGTAGAGCAAGGTCAACTCGCAATGTCACTCTATCATCATTAACCATTTTCATAAATTTATGTTGTCTCAAATTTATAATAAATAAGGTATGAATTACCATGCTCTTCAGGGTTACCTTAACTACTATTCACTTTAACCCTTTTTCTCCACCTTCATACAATCCAATTCGCAAATACTATCTAGCTCTGTTTTTTTCTCTATTATTCAATTAATATCGTTTGTATAGTCCAATTCGCGAACCCCTTATCTCTTTTTGCATATGTCAATCAAACAATTCTAGACATGTTACATTCTTAATCAAACTACTCTCGAGTTAAGGCAATTGTTCAAAAAAAATCCGAAACCAGACCAGTGGGGAATCCCCGCTCATACTGCCAGCCTTTTAAAATGTCCACGTGAAGCTATGCTGCACATTCTTGTGCAATTCATATCAATAGCAAAAAAACAGTATGATTGTCTTATAAAGCCTTGACTATAGTTTCAAAACATGCTTGGCCACTTCATAGGAAGCCAACTTTTTTTTTGCAATGTCCACGTGTAACTGTAGTGTCTCACGCGTGGGTAACCTCCTAGAATAGCATAGGAAGGAACATAAACCCTTAGAATAGCATAGGAAGGAACATAAACCCTTAGAATAGCATAGGAAGGAACATAAACCCTTAGACATGGAAGCTACTACTCTACTCATATGTAGCGCAGTTTCGGCACTTGAAAGCTGGTTTCCAGAAATTTCTAAAAATAGAATACAAAGATTTCATAATGGATTTAGTCTTTTTCTTTTTGAGTTTGTCTTTCATAGGCAGCGTAACAGCGCTGCCTAAGTAAAGAACAATGTTGGCACGATTTATTATTTATTTTTGTGTTGTTTTTTTTAAGACTAGGGCACTTCGTATCGAAGGAGTTGTTTCAGAAACTTTGAAAAGGGCTCATTCAATTGGAAATTGAAAGGGCTTGTTCCCTTTTTACCAGCCAAACGTGATTGGAAGGCAACTAACACGCCTTCTATGTCCACCATTTCCCTAAACACACCCAATTAAAATTTTGAGATAACCATTTTTTCAACATAGTTGAAAGATCTGGAAAAATGGCTTTGAGGAGGGCGCTCCTCTCAAAGCCCCCGGGGCAAGGGTTATAAGTTATGTCCTGAAGACAGATAAGGTTTGCCTTATATGCCTTCCAATGACAAGGGGGGTCCCGTGAAAGGGACCCCCTCTCACGCCCACCATTTCCCCAAACACATCCAATCAAAATATTGAGATAGGCATTTTTTCACCGTAGTTAAAAGTTTCCGGAATTTAGTTCTTTGAGGATGACAACCCCCACCTCCACAGCCCTCAGGGCAAGGGTTGTAAGTTATGCCCTGGGAGCATATAAGGTTTCTTATAGAATGCGTTGTCGTAGAAATTTCACAAAGGGCTCATTCGATTTGAAATGGAAAGAACTAGTGCCCTTTTTAATAGTTGAAAGCGATTGGAGGGAAAGTAACCCCCCTCCACGCCCACTGATTTCCCGAAACACATCCAATCAAAATTTTGAGATAGCCATTTCGTTCAACGTAGTTGAAAGTTTTCGAAATGAGGTCTTTGAGGATAACAGCCCGCCACCCAGAGCCCTACGGCCTAGGGTTGTAAGTTATGCCCCGGGGGCATACATGGTGTTATGACCTGGGGGCATACAAGGTTTTAATAGAAAGGGTTGTCGTGGAAACTTCGAAAATGGCTCATTCGATTGGAAATTGAATGGGCTACTGCCCTTTTTATTAGTAGAAAGTAATTGGAGGGTAACTAACCCCCCTCACACCCACCATTTCCCCAAACACATTCAATCCAAAATTTTGAGATAACCATTTTTTTTCAACATAGTTGAAAATTCGGAAAGTTAGGTCTTTGTGGATGACAACCCCCACATCCCTCAGGGTAAGAGTGTTAAGTTATACCCTCGGAGCATATAAGGATTTTATATAAAGCGTCGTTGTAGAAATTTCAAAGAAGGCTCATTCAATTGGAAATTAAAAGGGCTAGTGACCTTATTAATAGTTGAAAATGACTGAAGGGCAACTAACCCCCTCTCATGCGCACCATTTCCCCAAATACATCTAATCAAAATTTTGAGATAACCATCAAGTTCAACGTAGTTTAAAGGTCTAGAAATTAGGTCTTTGAGGATGACAAGCCCCAAAGAACAGGTTGTAAGTTATGAACTGGGGGCATGAAGGTTTTTTTTTTATAAAAAGTGTTGTCGTAGAAGCTTCAAAAAGGGCTCATTCGATTGGAAGTTTAAAGGCCTAGTGCCCTTTTTAATAGTCGAATGTGATTGGAGGGCAACTAACTCCCCTCTCAAGCCCACCATTTCCCCGAACACAATCAATCAAAATTTTGTCAAAAGCGACTGGATGACAAACCTCCCCCCTTAGCCCTCAGAACAAGCGTCAGAAGTTATGCCCTTGGGGCATATGAGATTCCTATAGTATTGTCGTAGAAGCTTCAAGAAGGGCTCATTCGATTGGAAATTGAGAGGACTAGTGCCCTTTTCATTAGTCGAAAGTGATCAAAGGGAAAAAGCCCCCCCCCCCCGCCCATTATTTCCCCACACACTTCCAATCAAAATTTGAGATAGCCATTTTGTTCAACGTATTTGAAAAGTGTGGAAATTATGTTGTTGAGGATAGAAAATCCCTCCCGTCCTCAGGGCAAGGGTTGTAAGTTATAGCCTAGGGGCATATAAGGTTTTTATAGAAAGCGTGGTCATATAAACTTCAGAGTGGACTTATTGGACTGGTAATCAGACACGCTTGTGCCCTTTTTAAGAGTCAAAGTAGACTACATATCATATAACAAGGCTTTTGGGGTTGAAACAAACCCCTGAGATTAGGGGCAAGGGTTGTAAGTTATGCCAAGAGAGTATTTATGGTTTTTATTGAAGGCATAGTTGTTTAAATTTAGAAGAGGAATAGTCTTTTTTATTTTCACTTAAAAATACTATTTCAATATAAAACGAAAAGATATTAATAAAAAAAAAAAATCCACAAAATAAGTTTTAAAAAAAAAAATTGAAAAAGAACTCCATTAAACCAAAAATGAACAAAAATAGAATAAAATAATCTACCAACCATATACCAACCACAAATTAGTATCAATAAATAAATTAAACATAAAAAAAAACAAATTAATATAAATAACACGAGTCAGACTCAAAACCAGCAGAAATTAATATGAGTAGGGTTCTAAACCCCTATATTTTCTAAAAACCAGAAAATAATTGGTACTTTACTGAAAAAAAATCTTTTGTATGTTTTCATTTTTGTAACTTTAAGAAATCAAAAAATATTTAGGATTTTAAGGAATAAATATCAGCGTATGTATATTAAACTGACAATGGACAATATAACACGACAGTAAAATATAACACTAATAATTTATAGAGGAATACAATTTAGATCGGAGTAAAGTTGGAACTATCCGCTCTCTGATTCGGCAAACTAATTTAGAACGTAAGCCAAAGTAGTACTTTCAGATAATCTTTTTCTCTATGTTTAAAATTGTCATTATTCTATTTTCATAACATATTCTTGGAATCACGCTGTTATAGCTATTGGGGCGGATATACCACTAGGTATACATTTATCTAGCTGTTCACCCAAGAGATGTGCTTTTGAACCTCCTTTTAAAGGAATCTAAAAGGCATATTTCCAGGGAGATCATTCTTAATAAAGGAATGATGCCTTACAAAGCTGTTCTTCAGGTACTCAGTGCAGTATGTCGCCACTAATGAATAATCTGATTGTTCTGTTTTCTCCATGATTTCAGTATTGATACTGCAAGTCGCCCATGAGACTTTGTATCCTCTGGAATAGAGGATACAAAAAAGAGGATACTGCATCCTCGAATACTCCCAAGACTTCTAATATCCCCCTGTCTGAGTGAAAACACGTTTTTCAAATGAATTCACCCCGCCAAATCAAACTTTAGAGTATAAATACGAATCCGAACTTGATGAATTTGAATCTGTTTACCCAGAGTCTCACTGTTGTTGCAATGCCAGCCATAATAACGGCAGTCTCCAAACTGAAACGGAAAGCTTAGTTTGGTATATTTAATATTAGCGCACCACATGTTATCCATGGAACCTCTTTGCTCATGTCACACCTAGGATTGCTCTTGTAGATATTTTTTTTTACTTTTACATTACCATCGTCATTTTGCAATGGTGATCTCACTCCTATCCCCAAGAAAGGTAAATCTAACGTTCAGTGTTCGACTTTTAGGCCTATAACAATCTCAACTACATACTGTAAACTCTTTGAACTGCTTTTCGTTGATAGGTTAAAGGAAAAATATAGCGTGCCACCATACCAGTTTGGTTTTCAGAATAAAATAGGGTGTGTCGATGCCCTTAGTGTTGCAGCTATTGCAGCTTAGTGATGTTAGGCGTACATTTGACTCATTGGTACACGGCGCCACGCTCCTTCATACGGCAAAAAGAAACGTTTACCCCTCTGTTATTTGCACCCTGAGAAACCTATATTCGCGGCTGAAAGTATGCATTAAAACTACAAGTCTATTTAATTTATCATTTCCCAATTAATCTAATGTAGCACGTGCTCCACGAAATAGGCTTTCTTGTACCAGTAGCCTACCGAATGATCTGGATGATTTTGTTTTTTTTTATAAAGGAACACGTCAAGGTCCTATCACATCTCCTACTCTTTTTAACAACGGTGCCTTAGACGCTCAATCAAGATGCATTGAGGCAGCAACAAACATAACACCTGTCTGTTATGCAGATGATTTAAGATTAATACATCCTATCTAAGGAAACTTCAGCATAATTGCAAGTGAATATACTAAATTGGGGTTGGAATTTAACTATGAAAAATCCAAGGTTCTTCTCTCTAATTGGGGTAATTCAGGTCTCACCCTGTCAGTCCATCTAGGACGTTATTTATGAAAGCCAGGTCAAAAACGTGTTGATGTTGGTCTACCAATTTGTCCCTCTTAAAAGCAAACCCGTTAGCTGATGACTTAACAACTTGAAAAAAAATGTGATGAGTCTTATACTTAAGTTCTCCGAAAAAAAAAAAGTTTAAACCGAATAATCCTCGCTGAATTGTTTAATTAAAAACCACTATCACAATTTCTATACACAGGGCCATCTCGGAAGATCTTCTCACAAACCGATAAACATAAATTCCATTCAGTATATTTCAAATTTACAAAATATTTACTTCATTTACACCCCTCCCCTTCGACCCAAAATTCAGCATTAATCCAAAAGTATAAAATAGCCGACTCAGCAACAGCTCTATCGAAACATATTATGAAACGTAACGGCAAAATCAGTTTTCTGATTTTGGCAACGCTATTTGGTAATATACCTAATGCGTAGCTCGTGTGGCAATGCAAATCACTTTGAAAAAATATGAGGTACCAATCAGCTTACTTAAACGATTGAAACATCAAATCCTTTTCATGCACATGCAACAGAACGGAACAGACCTATATATTTGCTCTTGAATGTATGTCCTCGTAAATCTATACTTTCTGTTCCTTCTACCTAGAAATACGAATTTAAATTATTTCCAAGTATATTTAGCATCAGCCCTCTTTATCATAGTTCTAGCAATACCTGAAACCTAGTAAAGAGCTTAACAAGCATAATAGAGACACACCTGTAATAACTTATACTTTCTCACGAAGTAGTCTCATAAGGGAGGTTGAGAAGAAAGACAAGTCCATTTTTAAATCGATTTTTATTATTTACCTTAAACGCCCATTTAATGCGTAGAATTCTCTCGTAGAATTCAGCATCCTTGGTTGTAGGAGTAAAGAGGTGTGAAAATTATATCTTTGAGGATGACATTCCCCCACAGCCCTCAGCGGAAGGGTTGTTAGTTATGCCCTTAGGGCATATAAGGTTTTTATTGAAATCTTTGTCGTAGAAACATGAAAAAGGGCCTATTCGATTGAAAATTCAAAGGGCTAGTGCCCTTTTTAATATTCGAAAGTGATTTGAAGGCAATTAACTCCCCTCTCACACCCACCCTTCCCCCAAAAAATCCAATCAAAATTTTTAGATAGCCATTATATTCAAAGGAGTCAAAAGTCTTAGAAATTAGGTCCTTGAGGATGATAACCCTCTTAGAGCCCTCGGGGTAAGGGTTGTAAGTCATGCCCTGGGGGCATATAAGGTTTTTATAGATAGTGATGTTGTAAAAACATCAAAAAGGGATCATTCGATTGGATATTAGAAGAGCTTGTTACCTTTTTAATAGTCGAAAGTGATTGGGAGGATAACAACACCCATCTCACACCCACCATTTCCCCAAACACATCCAATCAAAATTTAAAGAATCCATTTTGTTCAACGTAGTTAAAAAGTTCAGAAATTAATTTTTGAGGATGACACTCCCCCTACAGTCATTAGAACAAGGTTTATAATTATGCCCTGGGGGCAAATAAGTTTTTTTTTTATAGTTTACAGTGAAGAACGATCTCTCGACCATAGTAACTGATCTATGGTGGTTCCAGGGGTAGCTGCAATCCGGGTTGCAGCGGTGGCTAGCAACCTAGTAAGAGACGATCACGTCCAATGTTAAGAAATATAAAAACCAATAGTTCCTAAGAAAGGAGTCAGATCAAAACAAAACGTACGCCATTAGAACTGCCTCGTCCGAAACCCCTGTATAGGAAACTTTCTGTCCCTTGACTTGAACAGCAAGGGAAATATATTGGCTTGAATTATAGCAAGGACCGAAGTCTATCTCATAATAACTTTTGCAACAGGGAAAAGAAAATAGGTATGCGGTATATTTGACGTCATACGAGGTTATATTTGATTTTAATGATATCCGGGTTGCTGCAGTAGCTAGCAACATAGGAAGAGACAATCACGTCCAATGTTAAGAAATATAATAACCCATAGTTCCTAAAAAAGGCGTCAGATCAAAACAAAAAGTAAACCATTAGAACCAACTTGTCCAAAACCCCTGTATAGGAAAATTTCTGTTCTTTGGCTTGAACAGCACCAGCCTGAAGTAATAGCCCATCGCCCTTGCCATCGCCATATGTTCAGTGTTGCCAAATTTTGAAGAAAACATCCCTCGCCGATCGCCCAATATTTCAAATTGATTGCTGTGTTGCTAAATTGTGTCTCCTTTAACCTAAATGACTATTAAAAATACTTTAACAAAATTGACTCACAGCAGAGAAGATTCTAAGGGGTCAGACACTACTTTTTGGGACTAAACCTTATATGCTTGACTAGTAGCTCATTTTAAAGTCCATTTTTCGCTGATTCATAATATACACGTTTTACCGCGTTTAAAATTCTTGAATTCAATTTATTCCCCAAATCAAGTTTTTTTTAAGAAATTCAAAATCCTTGTCTTACAAAAACGCGGGCGATGGCCTTGCTTTGCCTTGCTTCGGCTTATTATGTCCTATACAGTGTTTTTATGAAGTGAAAAGCAATTTACCATAACATTACAATAACATTCAATATTCCATTCATTGCTACATCTCTTTGTGACTTTTCCATTTAACCAGGGCGATTTTCTTATCGCCTAGTCCTAAAATTCCAGCCATAAGGTCAAAGAATGAGAAAAAGGTTCCTATTCTTCTCAAAATATAGAGTGCTATCATCAGACGGATGAGACATTTCAAATGAGCTGTCACTCGTCACAAATCGGAGCAAAATCACAATTGACTCACAGCAGAGGAGATTCTAAGGGGTCAGACACTACTTTTTGGGACTAAACCTTATCTGTGTGACTAGTAGTTCATTTTAAAGCCCATTTTTTGCTGATTCATAATATATACATCTTACCGCGTTTGAAATTATTGAATTCAATTTTGAGAAGAATAGGTACCTTTTTCACATTCTTTGACCTTATGGCGGGAATTTTAAGACTAGGGCGATAAGAAATCACCCTGGTTAAATAAAAAAGTCACAAAGAGTTGTAGCAATGAAGGAAATGTTGAATGTTATGGTAAATTGTTTTTCACTCCATAAAAACACTGTATAGGACATAATACGCCAAAGCAAGGCCATCGCCCGTTTTTTTGCAAGACAAGGGTTTTGAATTTCATAAAAAACTTTATTTGGGAACTAAAGTGAATTCAAGACTTTTAAACACGGTAAGACGTATATATTATGAATCAGCGAAAAATGGGCTTTAAAATGAGCTACTTATCAAGCAGATAAGGTTTAGTCCCAAGAAGTAGTGCCTGACCCCTTAGAATCTCCTCTGCTGTGAGTCAATTGTGATTGTGCTCCGATTTGTGGCGAGTGAGAGCTCATTTGAAACGTCTCATCCGTCTGATGATAGCACTCCTTTTTTGAGAAGCAGAGGAACCTTTTTCTCATTCTTTGACCTTAAGGCTGGAATTTTAAGACTAGGGTGATAAGAAAATCACCCTTGTCAAATCAAAAAGTCACAAAGAGTTGTAACAATGAAGGAAATATTGAATGTTAGGGTATTTTTATGGTAAATTGTTTTTGACTTCATAAAAACACTGTATAGGACATAATAAGTCAAAGCAAGGCAAAGCAACGCCATCGCCCGCTTTTTTGTAAGACAAGGATTTTGAATTTCATAAAAAAAAACTTTATTTGGGAACTAAATTGAATTCAAGACTTTTAAACGCGGTAAGACGTATATATTATGAATCAGCAAAAATGGGCTTCAAAATGAGCTAGTAGTCAAGCAGATAAGGTTTAGTTCCAAAAAGTAGTGTCTGACCCCTTAGAATATCCTCTGCTATGAGCCAATTTTGATTGTGTTCTGATTTGCGGCGAGTGACAGCTCATTTGAAACGTCTAATCTGTCTGATGATAGCACTCCACGTTTTGAGAAGAATAGGGACCTTTTTCTCATTCATTGACCTTATGGCTGGGATTCTAAGACTAGGGCGATAAGAAAATCGCCCTGGTTAAATGAAAAAGTTACAAAGAGTTGTAGCAATGAAGGAAATATTGAATGTTATGTTAATGTTATGTTAACTTGTTTTTCAGTTCATAAAAACACTGTATAAGACGTAATAACCCAAAGAGAGGCAAAGCAAGGCCATCGCCCGCTTTTTTGTAAGACAAGGATTTTGAATTTCTTAAAAAAAAATTTTATTTGGGAACTAAATTGAATTCAAGAATTTTGAACGCGGTAAGACTTATATATTATGAATCAGCGAAAAATGGGATTTGAAATGAGCTACTAGTCAAGCAGATAAGGTTTAGTCCCGAAAAGTAGTGTCTGACCCCTTAGAATCTCCTCTGCTGTGAGTCAATTGTGATTGTGCTCTGATTTGTGACGAGTGACAGCTCATTTGAAACGTCTCATCCGTCTGAGGATAGCACTCCACATTTTGAGAAGAATACGAACATTTTTCTCATTCTCTGACCTTATTGCTTGAATTTTAAGACAAGGCTAATAAGAAAATCATTCTGATAAACTGATATGGTCACAAAAATCTAAAGCAACTAACAGAATATTGAATATTACAGTAATGTTGTGGTAAATTTTGTTTCACTTCCTAAAAACACGGTATAGGACATAATAAGCCAAAGCAAGGCAAAGTAAGGCCATCGCCCGCTTTTTGTGTGACAAGGATTTTGAATTTCTTAAGAAAAACTTTATTTGGGAACTAAATTGAATTCAAGAATTTAAACGCGGTAAGACGTATATATTATGAATCAGCAAAAAATGGGCTTTAGAATGAGCTACTAGTCAAGCAGATAAGGTTTAGTCCCAAAAAGTAGTGTCTGACCCCTTAGAATCTTCTCTGCTGTGAGTCAATTGTGTTAAAGTATTTTTTTATAGTCCTTTAAGTTAAATGAGACAAAATTTGGCAACACAGTAATCGATTCGAAAGATTGGGCGGTTGGCGAGGGATGTTTTCTTCAAAATTTGGCAACACTGAACATTTGGTGATGGCCAGGGCGATGGTCGATGGGCTATTACTTCAGGCTGGTTTGAACAGCAAGGGAAATATATTGGCTTGAAAATCAAGAAAAGTGGCAGCTACAAAAACATTCTGCATAAACGGGATATTTTTTATTTCTTGTTTTCCACAGATAGCTTGGCACTGGAACATCGTAGAGAGTTGTTCAATGGCTCATTTTAAAGGAAATTAATTGGGTTAAAAATATTTCGTAACTAAAATAAATTTTTTCTAATAGAGAATAAATTTTTCAATTAAAAACTGCATTTTTGGTTTCTTTTCATACTGCAGTCTTTTCAAAGATATTTGATTCTTGTGCATATGAATCATAATCGTATACCAGCGGTAAGATTTGAACCTACGCCTGCGAAGAGACTGGTCCGGGTTGCAGCGGTAGCTAGCAACCTAGTAAGAGACGATCACGTCCAATGTTAAGAAATAAAAAACCATAGCTCCTAAAACAGGAGTCAGATCAAAACAAAAAGTACACCATTAGAACCGCCTTGTCCGAAACCCCTGTATAGGAAACTTTCTGTCATTTGGCTTGAACAGCACGGTAAATATATTGGATTTAAAATCAAGAAAATCGACTTTAACCATGTTATTCTCCACAAACGGCATATTTTTTTTCTTTCTTTTCCACAGATAGCTTGGCACTGGAACATCGTAGAGAGTTGTTCAATAGCTCATTTTAAAGGAAATTATTTAGGTTAAAAATCTTTAGTAACTAAAATAAATTATTTGTAAAAGGGAATAAATTTTTCCACCAAAAACTGCATTTTTTTATTTATTTTCATGCTGCAGTCTTTTCAAAGATATTTGATTTTTGTACATAAATCATAATCGTATACCAGCGGTAAGATTTGAACCCACGCCTCCGAAGAGACTGGTGGCTAACACCAGCGCCTTCGACCAATCGGCCAGGCTGCCTGTCATAACTATGTATGTGAATCCGGGTTGCAGCAGTAGCTAGCAACCTAGTAAGAGACGATCAGTCCAATGCTAAGAAATATAAAAACCCAGAACTCCTAAATATAGAGTCAGATCAAAACAAAATCCAGGTTGCAGCGGTAGCTAGCAACCTAGTAAGAGTTATAATAAGGAACGACCTCTTGCCTATACTAAATTTTATACGCCCCTTAATTATAGTATAGGTTAGTAATTCAACAGATAGCTTGACACTGGAACATCGTAGAGAGTTGTTCAATGGCTCATTTTCAAGAAAATTAATGGGGTTAAAACCTTTTGTAATTAAAACAAATTATTTTTGTTACATTAAGAAATTTTAATTATATTCCTTAAGAAATCATCATAAGTAAAAATTTCCCATACGGAAATTGAACTCACGCCAACTGGGCGAGAGCTATCCCAACCTCTAGACCATATAGAATATATTAAAATTTACAGTAAAGAACGAACTTCCAGCCCATATTAATATTATAATAGTCTAAAGTTTGTTCTTTCCGGGTTGCAGCGGTAGCTAGCAACCTAGTAAGAGACGATCACGTCCAATGTTAAGAAATATAAAAACCCATAGTTCCTAACAGAGGAGTCAGATCAAAACAAAAAGTACACCATTAGAACCGCCTTGTCCGAAACCTCTATAAAGGAAACTTACCGCCCTTTGGCTTGAATAACAAAGAAAATATATTGGCTTGAAAATCAAGCAAATTGACTTTTACCACGTTATTCTCCACAAACGGGATATTTTTTTCTCTTGTCTTTCTTTTCCACAGATAGCTTTGCACTGGAACATCGTAGAGAGTTGTTCAATTTATAATAAAGAACGATCTCTTGCCTATATTAATTTATATTAAAGTTATTATATTTAGATGAGCTCACTAGCCAATGCGCTACAGCAACTAATAGTACAGAAGTAATTATAGGGTTGATGATGTGTCTAGACATTCCTCACGCAGTCACATCGGCAGTTTTCCTAAATTTAGTACAAATAATCTCAATTCTTTGTTGGGGATGAAAAGTACATAGAAGTATATTGTTCAACTTCTGAGGCAAACCATAATCCATAACAGGAAAAAGCCTACGGCTTTTTCTTCTTTGAAATAGTAAGAGACGAACCTCAAACAATCAAGTGGCTAACTAATTACAATGTATGCAATGGTTTAATATTTCAATGATCGTCTTTTAATGTAAAAAGTTATAATATTTAGATAGGAGGCAGCTAAACTGAGTTTCTTTTAAATTCAATATATTAATATATTGAGAATATACTAATATAAAAGAATATCTTGATTCAAATATTGAATCCCCATCGGAAAGAATATATTAATATATTGAATTTAAAGCAATATCTCTTAAATTTAAATTACATTAAAAGACGATCATTGGAATAACAAACAATTGCATACATTGGAATTAGTTAGTTACTTGAATGTTGAGGTTTGTCTCTTGCTATTTCAAAGAAGAAAAAGCCGTAGGCTTTTTCCTGTTTGTAATCAGTTTTTACATTAAAAGACGATCATTAGAATAACAAATCATTGCATACATTGGACTTAGTTAGGTACTTGATTTTCTTCCGGTTATAATAAAGAACGACCTCTTGCCTATACTAAATTTTATACGCCACTTAATCATGGTATAGGTTAGTAATCCGGGTTGCAGCGGTAGCTAGCAACCTAGTAAGAGACGATCACGTCCAATGTTAAGAAATATAAAAACCCATAGTTCCTAACAAAGGAGTCAGATCAAAACAAAAAGTACACCATTAGAACCGCCTTGTCCGAAACCCCTGTATAGGAAACTTTCTGTCCCTTGGCTTGAACAGCAAGGGAAATATATTGGCTTGAAAATCAAGAAAATTGACTTTAACCACGTTATTCTCCCCAAACGGGATATTTTTTTCTTTTTTATTTTTTTTTTTATTTTCCACAGATAGCTTGGCACTGGAACATCGTAGTGGGTTGTTCAATAGCTAATTTTAAAGTAAATTAATTGGGTTAAAAACCTTTTGTAACTAAAATAAATTATTTCTAAAAGAGAATAAATTTTTCCACCAAAAACTGCATTTTCGATGTCTTTTCACACTCCAGTCTTTCAAACATAATCGTATACCAGTGGTAAGATTTGAACCCACGCCTCCGAAGAGACTGGTGGCTAACACCAGTGCCTTGGACCACTCGGCCAGGCTGCCTCTCATAAATAAATATATATGTGAATTTGGGTTGCAGCAGTAGCTAGCAACCTAGTAAGAGATGATCAGTCCAATGCTAAGAAATATAACAAAACTCCTAAAAATAGAGTCAGATCAAAACAAAAGTACATCATTAGAATTACCTTGTCTGAAACCCTACTAGATAAATAATGAATGTCATCATAGTTTTATATTAGAGCTATGACGTGAATAGAAAAACATGAAATTATATTGTTGTTTCTGATTACATTAAAAGACGATCATTGGAATAACAAACAATTGAATGCATTGGAATTAGTTAGCTACTTGATTGTTTGAGGTTCGTCTCTTATCCGGGTTGCAGCGGTAGCTAGCAACCTAGTAAGAGACGATCACCTCCAATGTTAAGAAATATAAAAACCCGTAGCTCCT
>NW_028297441.1:427106-458091 GCF_049724085.1 Artemia sp. Qi Xiang Cuo
GGGTCTGGGTGGGCCTTTGGGGCACCGGGAGGGTCTTTGGGTTCCTGGGGGACATTTGGGGACCGGTGGATGGCCTTTGGGACCCCGTTGGTCCTTTGGGAGCTCGATGTGCCGTTGGGGGGCCCGGGTTGGGCATTGGAGGGTCGGTGTGGGCCTGTGGGGCTTGGGTGACCCTGGGGGTGCTTGGGGGGCCTTTGGGGATCGGTGGAGGACCTTTGGAGCACAGTGAGGGCCGTTGGGGCACCGGGAGGGCCTATGGGGGTCCGGTGGGGCCGGTGGGGACCGGGGTTGGGCCTTTGGGACCCCGTTGGTCCTTTGGGAGCTCGATGGGCCTTTGGGGACCGGAGGAGGGCCTTTGAGGGTCTGTGGAGGGCGTTTGGGGGTCCGGAGAGGCAGTTGGGGACCGGTGGAGGGTCTTTGGGACCCCGGGGGTCGTTTGGGTGCTCGTTGGGCCTTTGGGGACCGGATGAGGACCTTTGGGGCACCGGGGGAGACCCTTTGGGACACTGGGTGGGCCTTTGGGGGTCTGGGGTGCACTGGAGGACCGCTTGGTCGGTTGGGAGCCGGGTAGACCTTTGGAGGCCGGGTGAGGGCCTTGGAGGGTCCGGGGGGCCAGTTGGGAGCCTGGGGAGACATTTGGGGACCGGTGGAGGGTCTTTGGGACCCCGTTGGTCTTTTGGGAGCTCGATGGGCCTTTGGGGGGGCCGGGGAGGGCCTGGGGGGGGGTGGGGTGGGCCTTGGGGGGCACCGGTGGCCCTTTGGGAGCTTGGGGGGCCTTTGGGGCACAGGGAGGGCCTTTGGTGGCCTGGGGGACATTTGGGGACCGGTGGAGAGCCTTTGGGAGCTTGGGGGGCCTTTGAGGACCGGGGGCTTCCTTCGGGGTTGGGGTAGGAGGATTGGAACCCTTTGGGGGCTCCGGTGGCCCTTTGAGAGCTTGGGGGGCCTTTGAGGACCGGGGGGGCTTCCTTCGGGGCACAGGGAGGGCAGTTGAGGGCCTGGGGGACATTAGGGGACCGGTGGAGGGCCTTTGGGATCCCGTTGGTCCTTCGGGAGCTCGATGGGCCTTTGGGGGACCCGGGGATGCCCTTTGGGAGCTTGGGGGGCTTTGAGGACCGGGGGCTTCCTTCGGGGTTGGGGTAGGAGGATCGGAACCCTTTGGGGTTGGGTTAGAGGACCTCACAACACTGTTCAAATGAAGCTTGTGTATTATAACGACCACAGAGTTTCACCATTAAATTCTCTTCTAAAATCTCTTCAAAATTCTTCTTTTAAAATGTCTCTATCTGTTTCGCCGAAATAGTTCCATAACCTGTCTAAAACGGTTTCGCCCAAATAATCCCTAAACGTAAATTCAGCGTGTTCCTTTGTTATTGGCATCTCTGCGCTAACGCATTTCAAATTAATATGAAACCAATTCGCGCGCTAAAACAATTCATCGCTAAGATGTTTCTTGCCTAATTGTTTCCATGGCCTTTGGTTATTAATTTCTTTTGGAGTTCGACCAAAAGAGTTGTTCCCGAGGCAAAGACATTAATGACTTGGATCTATTCCTGGAGAATTGTTTCTAGGCGAAAATTTTTAAAGTCTGACAGATGATGTCATTGATTGATTGATCTGTCAGGAAAGGGTAAATTAATTTGTTGTTTCTAAGGGGAATTATTGATTCACGATAGGTGAATTGAGGTCGACAGCACAGGTGTTCTGACTCGTGACAGCACCATGTGGTTTATGGTTTTCTCAGTGAGAAAGTTCCTGTTTTTCAAATTCTCACTGACAAAAACCATAAAAACATACAAAAATGTGAGAAAGTTCCTGTTTTTTCAAATTCTCACTGACAAAAACCATAAAAACATACAAAAATGTGAGAAAGCTCCTGTTTTTTCAAATTCTCACTGACAAAAACCACAAAAACATACAAAAATGTGAGAAAGTTCCTGTTTTTTCAAATTCTCACTGACAAAAACCATAAAAACATACAAAAATGTGAGAAAGCCCCTGTTTTTCAAATTCTCACTGACAAAGTCCATAAACCACGTGGTTCTATGCCCATATATGGACTCCCGCTGGGAGTAGCACCCCCCTTTCTACTGAAAACTATGAACGTTTTCATTAGAATCTTTTTTGGTTTTCACACAAAAAAACATCAAAATTTAAGACAGTTGCTTCAGTTCAGGGTTTAGAAAAAAGTGTATTAGTTTGTGTATTCTGCATACAAACTAAGAAAAATCAGAATTAATAACGATTATTTGAAACACTATCGGGATAATCAAAATGGAACATGATTCCTGGATTCTCACTGAAACAGGTACTTCAACTTTTGTGAGGACAGCTCAACCAAGTTCACTTTTATTCTTTTTAAAGGTTTTAACATTGAAGCAGTTAACTCTGTATACTAGTTATAACTAGTTACTCTGTAACTAGTTAACTCTGTCACTATAAATAGTAAGAATTGAAGCCAAAAATCTGTCGAAAATTGAACAACTGTTTCTTAAGCGAATTCAACCATTTTTAGTCAAATTTTCGTTTAATTTTAATATTTAATTATTCCGTCTCTTCTTCTCCTTTTTGTTTATTTCTTATTTTCAAGCGTTAATAAGTCATACGAATTGTCGGCTGACAAATATTTACAAAAAAAAATGAAAGCCTTCCGTTTTTTTCTAAATGAAATAAGTTTATTGTCACGCTATTTTTAATCTGAAACAAAATATGACACATACATGTTGGAAATTATACGAGTATACAATTCACTCAAATGGAATGTAACATTTCATTCTAACTATACAAAAGAAAAGGACAAAGAAAAAATTAGAAAGTAGAACACGTAAAAATCTATTACACATGGTAAATATGAAAAGGGAGAAAGAGAGAGAGAGAGAAAAAGAGAGAGAGGGATGCAGAGGAAGTGGTAGCTAATAAACAGTTTAAAAAGATTGTTCTTAAACTAGACTTCAGAGGAAGAGATTCATTACTTCCATCAGATAGCCATCTAACCGACGGATTCATTTCATTCACCCTATTGTTGAAAATAGTTACCTACCAATGAAGCATTTGTAAAATTTGCTGTAGCTAATGGCCTCTCATTAGAAAAGATATGTAAAATAAACATTAAAAATTTCTTTTTCTATTTGATTATAATTTAAAGTTCCTTTAAACATATTGTGTACAATAACCAGGGTCGTATCCGGGATTTTTCTTCGGGGGTTGGAAGGATTACCCAAAAAATTACCGAAGCTCCGTTTACCAACTGTTTAGTAATTAAAGTATTTCAACAATTAGTTTTCCAACTTTAAAGTAATTAAAAGTATGGCTCTAAAACGTGTAGACTTCAAAAGACCGAGGAATATTTGTTAACTATTTTCCAGAAGAATTGTCTAAGGGTAGTATTTGTTTGACTGAACTTATATCCAACAATGACCTATACGAAAAAAGTGGTTCTATCCTGCTTTCTAGGGCCATAGTGAAAGAAAGGTTGAGATGGCTAGGACACGTTTTGTGGATGAAGGATGGCATATTGCCAACTATCTGGGGCCAAACAGACCCGAATGTGGTAGGAAGAAGTCATAAGGAAGGATTGAAAGGAAATAGAAACTTTTTGGGAGAGGATAAGAGTGGATTTCTGAATACATTGGGGTGGAGGAGAAGCGGGCACATAGACGTTGTTCTCGGGCGGCTTGGTTTTGCAGTGAGTTGTCAGTGGTTTATGTTATTGAGAAAAAAAAGATGTAATATATTCTAGAAAACTGAGTTCTTCTAAAGATCTTGGGACAGGTAGACAAATAGGATTTTATTCAAGGGGGGGGGGGGCGAATCAAAACAAGAAAAACTTGAAATTGGATACAAACCATTATGGAAAAACTGAAAGTTCTTAATATCTTGAGAACTAAATAAAATAGTCAAAATTAATATTTTATTTGGATTAAACAAAATCCGTTTATGAACTGATTACTTAAAACATAGTAATTGATTAATTTAACTGAAATGAGTATAAAAATTTATAATCTTGTGCATAATCTTCTTAAGTAGCTACAACAATAGTGCAATTTATCCCTTCTTCTAAACACTATAATGACAGAATTCTTACTTCAAAACGTTCAAAAAATTTATAACAGAAAAAATTGATTTTTACATATTCATTTTTCAAAGCAAAATTCACTTTCTTGTGTACATTTACAGTATATTTTTAAATATTTGAAGTCAAATAGATCGGCGTCTCAACATGAATATTTTTCCAAAAAAAACCTCATAATTTCAAATTTATTTTATTTTAGCAATGCAAGTTTTATTTTATTTTATCAAGCAAGCCAAAGAAACAACATTGGATAGGTAATAGAGGATAGGTGAAAAAATATGAAACCAGTAGATTAACCTGCTGAGTTTCAAAGGGGTCGGTTGTCCACCTCAAGTTTATAAAGAACCAAAGAACAACTTTGAACCCCATAGCCAAAATGTTCCATCAGCCCCTACCCAGCAGGAACACTCGTGCAAGTAAGTTTAGCTATGTAAGTTTGCAAAACCCGACATTGTCTCTGGGTACTGAGAGCCCTGAAAAAAAAAATTTAAATCAGACTGTTTGAATTGGTGAAGTGGAAACTGTCTTAACAAGTTAGGCTGATCTCACCAAAACTCACCAAAAATATTCTTGGCTTATCCTGATAATAAACATACAAAGAATATCATATTTTTTAAACAACAAATTGTAGCTAATAAATCTTTGAAGCACAATAAGAAAATAATAATCGCAATAGGTTAATCAAAGCTGCACCCAGGGGGTTAGAGGGTTTAAACCCCCCCCCCCCTGAAATATTCCTTCAACTCGTACAAACATGACAAAAATGTATGCGAGCAAATTTGTCATGCACATTTTAAAATTTATTTTTGTGTTTTATTTATTTTAAAATTTATACGGAAATCTGCCTATTTTGAAGATCTGTTACACAATCCCGTAAAGATTCAAAACACTCATTAGTTTATATTTTGTATTTTGACTACCCCCTCAAGTAAATTTTCGCTTCAAATGATCACCTAAGCTCGATCTATAGAAAAACAGAAATAATAAAACCTTGATGATTTTGTTTAAATGAAATACCCATAATTTTAAAATACAGTATATAAACAAACATGTATACATAAACAAAGTTAATGTCACACAAGGTACGAAAATGGACGGAGTAAGTATAAAGATAAACAAAGAACAATAAAAGATTTGGAACACAGGCAGTAGGCACTATTCGAAAGCGGGACAAGCAATATTCCTGGATACCTGAGGTTCGGGTATGGAATGTCTGAAATAAAGAAATGTCAATTATTATTCAATTGAAATTTCAATTACAATATTGCTGAACAGTGGCATGTCAAGAAAATTACTTTGCTAAGTTTTTGAGGCTCCTGACCCCATCTCTCCAAAAAGTCAAGAACAGTGAATTAATTTTTTAAATGATTTCTAAATGAAAAAAAACTGAGGAAAGAATATTACAACAATGCGAAAAACAAGGCGAAAAATTAAATCTAAAAAAATAAAATTGTGGAAAGAAAATGGAAAGGGAAATAATAATGAAAATAGAGGAAAAAACAATTGTGAAAAGAATGTAACAACAAAGCGAAAAATAAGGCGAAAAATTAAACTGAAGAAAAAAAACTGCGAAAATCAAATGGAATTGGAAAAAATGATGGAAATAGTGTGAAAATTAAAACAGTGGCCCGTAAAAAAATTATTTTTATGCGTTTTTGAAGTTCCTGAATCCCCCCCCTTCTAAATTGTGGAAAGAAAATGGAAAGAAAAATAATAATGAAAATAGAGGGGAAAACAATTGCGAAAAGAATGTAACAAGAATGCGAAAAAAAAAATCCAGAACAGAGAATGAATTTTTCGTGATTTCTAAATTGAAAAAAAGCTGACAACTATTGAATAAAGAATCTAATAGCAATCCAAAAAAAGAAATAAATATAAAAAAAACACTGAAATAAAAAGGAATGGGAAACAATAATGAAAATAATAAATAAAACTTCTGTCAGAAAAATAACTTGACAGATAGTAACTGGGGAGAAATGTAGGAATCGATACTAAAAATCGTAAAAGAAAAACGAGAAACTATGGAGGAGAGAAGGGACCACTGAATACACATGTTTTCTACTTAGAAAACAAATACTATAGACAGGAATATTCAAGATCTACGAAGGATAACGTGGAAAAACTCAATTACAAAATCAACTGGTAGGTTCAATCATATAGTTCAATTGGTAGGATTTAAAAGTAAAAAAAGTAGGGAGGCCCCAATAGACACAGGGGGGACATAATTTATGCATGTTTTTATGGTTTTTGTCACTTTGATATATTTTCATGGTTTATTGATTCTAATCGGGTCAATGACACCTCTTTCAAGGTCGATTTATTTGTTATTTCCAAGTATATTGTCTCCGGAGTGAAGTTTGCAAATGTGCATTAAAGGGGGAGAGATGTGTTGATCTATAACTCGAAGGGGGAAGTGCATTTCCGAGAAATTGATTACATAAAAGAAGGGGACAGAATTTCTGAGAAATTGATTTGTATAATTGAGGGGAATTATTGATATACGAAAGGGGAATTAGAAATGACATCACTTGTTTCCTAGGAATTACACGGGATTCTAAAGAGATAGAAATTCCATTTTTAAATATGGCTTCTCAGGTCATTAGGCTTAGCTATAAATTGATATTCTATCAAAACCATAATAGTGTAGCTAGGAACATCTTTGAGATGAAGAGATTAACGCGGGAAAGGGTTTCCTAGGAGTTTCAAATATGACAGCGCAGGGATGCCAAAACAAAAGGAATTCGCAGAAATTACTTTTAGGGGATCATTTAGGTGAAACCGTTTGAGATATTTTAGAAGATGATTTGGGGTGAAACTCTGTGGTCGTTATAATACACAAGTTCCATTTGAACAGTGTTGTGATGTCCCCTACCAAGACCCCAAAAGGCCCCTGTCCCAACCCCAAAGGCCCCCCTACCCCAACCCCAAATGGCCCCCGGAACCCCCAAAGGGCCCCCGGCACCCCCAAAGGGCAACCGAGCCCCCAAAGACCCCCTCGGTGCCCCCAAAGAGCCCCCCGGCACCCCCAAAGGGGCCCCAAAGAGCCCCCTCCCTAGTTTAGATTTTTAGTTTGATATTAGCTTACAGTTTTAGTTGGAGTTATAGTTTAGTTTAGTTATAGTTCAGAGTCTATAGTTTCAAGTTAAACTCTCATTACTCCTCCCTCCCTTTTTGAATTTTTTTAAGTTTTTTCGGACTGAATTTTTTAGACTTAGAAATCATCCAACATTTTCCCAGTTTTTTCTTTAACCCATTGGCATAGAGTTCTAGCTAGAGTTGAAGTTTACTTTAGTTTTAGTTAAAAGTTTAGAGTTTTAGCTTAGAGTCTTAGCTTAGAGTTTTTGTTAGAGTTCTAGTTTAGTTTTGTTTTAATTAAGAGTTTAGAGTTTTACCTTAGAGTCTTAGCTTGGAGTTTTAGTTAGAGTTGAAGTTTAGTTTAGTTAAAGTTAAGAATTTAGAGTTTTAGCTTAGTCATAGCTTAGAGGTTTAGTTAAAGTTGTAGTTTAGTTAAGTTTTAATTAAGAGTTTAGAGTTTTAGCCTAGAGTCTTAGCTTAGAGCTTTAGTTAGAGTTGAAGTTTAGTTTAGTTTAGTTTTACTTTATAGTTTTAGCTTAGAGTCTTAGCTTAGAGTTTTAGTTAAAGTTGAAGTTTAGTTTAGTTATAGTTAAGAGTTTAGAGTTTTACCTAGGAGTCTTAGCTTTTTAGGGCTTTAGAGTTTTTAGCCTCCGGGGGCCAACCCCAAATGGCCCCCGGAACCCCCGAAGGGCCCCCGGCACCCCCAAAGGGCAACCGAGCCCCCAAAGACCCCCTCGGTGCCCCCAAAAAGCCCCCCGGCTCCCCAAAGGGGCCCCAAAGAGCCCCCTCCCTAGTTTAGATTTTTAGTTTGATATTAGCTTACAGTTTTAGTTGGAGTTATAGTTTAGTTTAGTTATAGTTCAGAGTCTAGAGTTTCAAGTTAAACTCTCATTACTCCTCCCTCCCTTTTTGAATTTTTTTAAGTTTTTTCGGACTGAATTTTTTAGACTTAGAAATCATCCAACATTTTTCCAGTTTTTTCTTTAACCCATTGGCATAGAGTTCTAGCTAGAGTTGAAGTTTACTTTAGTTTTAGTTAAAAGTTTAGAGTTTTAGCTTAGAGTCTTAGCTTAGAGTTTTTGTTAGAGTTCTAGCTTAGTTTAGTTTTAATTAAGAGTTTAGAGTTTTACCTTAGAGTCTTAGCTTGGAGTTTTAGTTAGAGTTGAAGTTTAGTTTAGTTAAAGTTAAGAATTTAGAGTTTTAGCTTAGTCATAGCTTAGAGGTTTAGTTAAAGTTGTAGTTTAGTTTAGTTTTAGTTAAGAGTTTAGAGTTTTAACCTAGAGTCTTAGCTTAGAGTTTTAGTTAAAGTTGAAGTTTAGTTTAGTTATAGTTAAGAGTTTATAGTTTTAGCCTAGAGTCTTAGCTTAAAGTTTTAGTTAGAGTTCTAGTTTAGTTTAGTTTTAGTTAAGAGTTTAGAGTTTTAGCCTAGAGTCTTAGCTTAGATTTTTTGTTAGAGTTCTAGTCTAGTTTAGTTTTAGTTAAGAGTTTAGAGTTTTAATTAGAGTTGAAGTTTAGTTATAGTTTAGAGTTTTTGCTTAGAGTCTTAGCTTAGAGTTTTAGTTAGAGTTGAAGTTTAGTTTAGTTATAGTTAAGAGTTGAGAGTTTTAGCCTAGAGTCATAGCTTGGAGTTTAGTTAGAGTTGAAGTTTACTTTAGCTTTAGTTAAGAGTTTGGAGTTTTAGCCTTGAATCTGAGCTTAGACTTTTTATTAGAGTTGAAGTCTAGTTTACTTATAGTTAAGAGTTTATAGTTTTAGCCTAGAGTCATAGCTTAGAGTTTTAGCTAAAGTTGTTGTTTAGTTAAGTTTTGGTTAAGAGTTTAGAGTTTTAGCCTAAAGTTTTACCTTAGAGTCTTAGCTTAGAGTTTTTGTTAGAGTTCTAGTTTAGTTTAGTTATAGTTAAGAGTTTGGAGTTTTACCTTAGAGTCTTAGCTTAGAGTTTTTGTTAGAGTTCTAATTTAGTTTTAGTTAAGAGTTTAGAGTTTTAGCTTAGAGATGTTTTTGAAGTTCTAGTTTAGTTTAGTTTTAGTTAAGAGTTTAGAGTTTTAGCTTAGAGTCTTAGGTTAGAGTTTTAGTAAGAGTTGAAGTCTAGTTTAGTAATAGTTAAGAGTTTAGAGTTTTAACTTAGAGTCTTAGCTTAGGGTTTTTCTTAGAGTTCTAGTTTAGTTTAGTTTTAGTTAAGAGTTTAGAGTTTTACCTTAGAGTCTTAGCTTAGAGTTTCAGTTAGAGTTGAAGTTTAGTTTAGTTTTAGTTAAGAATTTAGAGTTTTGGCTTAGAGTCATAGCTTAGAGTTTTAGTTAAAGTTGCAGTTTAGTTAAGTTTTAGTTAAGAGTTTAGAGTTTTAGGCTAGAGTCTTAGCTTAGAGCTTTAGTTAGAGTTGAAGTTTAGTTTAGTTATAGTTAAGAGCTTAGAGTTTTTAGCTCAGAGTCTTAGGTTAGAGTTTTGTTAGAGTTCTAGTTTAGTTTAGTTTTAGTTAAGAGTTTAGAGTTTTACCTTAGAGTCTTAGCTTAGAGTTTTAGTTAGAGTTGAAACTTAGTTTAGTTTAGTTTTACTTTATAGTTTTAGCTTAGGGTTCTAGTTTAGTTTAGTTTTAGTTGAGTTTAGAGTTTTAGCTTAGAGTCTTAGCTTAGAGTTTTAGTTAGAGCTGAAGTTAAGTTATACTTAAGAGTTTAGAGTTTTAGTTTAGAGTCTTAGCTTAGAGTTTAAGTTAGAGTTGAAGTTTAGTTTAGTTATAGTTAAGAGTTGAGAGTTTTAGCCTAGAGTCTTAGCTTAGAGTTTAGTTAGAGTTGAAGTTTAGTATAGATATTGCTAAGAGTTTTGATTTTAGTCTTTGAGTCCGAGCTTAGTCTTTGTAGGTGCTGAATTTAAGTTTAGTTGTGGTTAAGAGTTTTGAGTTATAGTATAGAGTCATAGCTAAGTGTTTTATTTAAAGCTTAAGATCAGTTAACTTAAAGTTAAGAGTTTTGAATTTTAAACTATAGTCTTAGCTAAGAGTCTTATCTTAGAGTTTCTGTTGAAGTTCTAGTTTACTTTAGCTCTAGTTAAGAGTTTAGAGTTTTACCTTAGAGTCTTAGCTCAGAGTTTTTGTTAGAGCTTTAGTTTAGTTTAGATATAGTTAAGAGTTTTACCTTAGAGCCTTAGCTTAGAATTTTTGTTGAAGTTTTAGTTTAGTTTAGTTTTAGTTAAGAGTTTAGAGTTTTACCTTAGAGTCTTAGCTTAGAGTTTTGTTAGAGTTCTAGTAAAGTTTAGTTTTAGTTAAGAGTTTAGAGTTTTTAGCTTAGAGTCTTAGCTTAGAGTTTTTGTTGTAGTTCTAGTTTAGTTTAGTTTTAGTTAAGAGCTTAGAGTTTTACTTAGAGTTGGAGTTTAGTTATAGTTAAGAGTTTAGAGGTTTAGCTTTGAGTCTTAGCTTAGAGTTTTAGTTAGAGTTGAATTTAAGTTTAGTTATAGTTAAGAGTTGAGACTTTTAGCCTAGAGTCTTAGCTTAGAGTTTTAGTTAGAGTTGAAGTTTAGTTTAGCTATAGTTAAGAGTTTGGAGTTTTAGCTTTGATTCTTAGCTCAGAGTTTTAGTTAGAGTTGAAGTTTAGTTTAGTTTAAGTTTGAATTTAGAGTTTTAGCTTAGAGTCATAACTTAGAGTTTTAGCTAAAGTTGTAGTTTAGTTAAGTTTTAGTTAAGAATTTAGAGTTTTAGCCTAGAGTCTTAGCTTAGAGTCTTAGCTTAGAGTTTTTGTTGAAGTTCTAGTTTACATTATTTTTAGTTAAGTGTTTAGAGTTTTACCTTAGAGTCTTAGCTTAGAGTTTCAGTTAGAGTTGAAGTTTAGTTTAGTTTTAGTTAAGAATTTAGAGTTTTAGCTTAGATTCATAGCTTAGAATTTTAGTTAAATTTGTAGTTTAGTTAAGTTTAAGTTAAGAGTTTAGAGTTTTAGGCTAGAGTCTTAGCTTAGAGCTTTAGTTAGAGTTGAAGTTTAGTTTAGTTATAGTTAAGAGCTTAGAGTTTTTAGCTCAAAGTCTTAGCTTAGAGTTTGTGTTAGAGTTATAGTTTACTTTAGTTTTAGTTAAGAGTTTAGAGTTTTACCTTAGAGTCTTAGCTTAGAGTTTTAGTTAGAGTTGAAACTTAGTTTAGTTTAGTTTTACTTTATTGTTTTAACTTAGAGTTCTAGTTTAGTTTAGTTTTAGTTGAGTTTAGAGTTTTAGCTTAGAGTCTTAGCTTAGAGTTTTAGTTAGAGTTGAAGTTAAGTTATACTTAAGAGTTAGAGTTTTAGCCTAGAGTCTTAGCTTAGAGTTTTAGTTAGAGTTTTAGTTTAGTTTTAGTTAAGAGTTTAGAGTTTTAGCTTAGAGTCATAGCTTAGAATTTAGTTAGAGTTGAAGTTTAGTTTAGCTATAGTTAAGAGTTTGGAGTTTTAGCTTAGAGTCTTAGCTTAGAGTTTTAGTTAGAGTTGAAGTTTAGTTTAATTATAGTTAAGAATTAAGAGTTTTAGCTTAGAGTCATAGCTTAGAGTTTTAGTTAAAGTTGTAGTTTAGTTAAGTTTTAGTTAAGGGTTTAGTGTTTTAGCCTAGAGTCTTAGTTTAAAGTCTCAGCTTAGAGTTTTTGTTGAAGTTCTAGTTTACTTTAGCTCTAGTTAAGAGTTTAGAGTTTTACCTTAGAGTCTTAGCTCAGAGTTTTTGTTAGAGTTCTAGTTTAGTTTAGATATAGTTAAGAGTTTTACCTTAGAGCCTTAGCTTAGAATTTTTGTTGAAGTTTTAGTTTAGTTTAGTTTTAGTTAAGAATTTAGAGTTTTACCTTAGAGTCTTTGCTTAGAGTTTTGTTTGAGTTCTAGTTTAGTTTAGTTTTATTTAAAAGTTTAGAGTTTTTAGCTTAGAGTCTTAGCTTAGAGTTTTTGTTGTAGTTCTAGTTTAGTTTAGTTTTAGTTAAGAGTTTAGAGTTTTAGCTTAGAGTTTTAGCTTAGAGTTTTAGTTACAGTTGAAATTTAGTTTAATAATAGTTAAGAGCTTAAAATTTTAGCTTAGAGTCTTAACTTAGAGTTTTTGTTAGAGTTCTAGTTTAGTTTAGTTTTAGTTAAGAATTTAGAGTTTTACCTTAGAGTCTTATCTTAGAGTTTTAGTTAGAGTTGAAGTTTGGTTTAGTTATAATTAAGAATTTAGAGTTTTAGCTTAGAGTCATAGCTTAGAGTTTTAGTTAAAAATGTAGTTTAGTTAAGTTTTATTTAAGAGTTTAGAGTTTTAGCCTAGAGTCATAGCTTAGAGTTTTAGTTAGAGTTGAAGTTTAGTTTAGTTATAGTTAAGGAGTAGTTAGTAGTAAGGAGGTAGCTTAGATATAGTTAAGAGTTTATAGTTAAGAGTATAGTTAAGAGTTAGATATAGTTAGTATAGTATAGTTAGATATAGAGTATAGTATAGTTAGATATAGCTTAGAATTTAGTTAGAGTTGAAGTTTAGTTTAGCTATAGTTAAGAGTTTGGAGTTTTAGCTTTGAGTCTTAGCTTAGAGTTTTAGTTAGTGTTGAAGTTAAGTTTAGTTATAGTTAAGAATTAAGAGTTTTAGCTTAGAGTCATAGCTTAGAGTTTTAGTTTAAATTGTAGTTTAGTTAAGTTTTAGTTAAGAGTTTAGAGTTTTAGCCTAGAGTCTTAGCTTAGAGTCTTAGCTTAGAGTTTTAGTTAGAGTTGAAGTTTAGTTTAGTTATAGTTAAGAATTAAGAGTTTTAGCTTAGAGTCATAGCTTAGAGTTTTATTAAAGTTGTAGTTTAGTTAAGTTTTAGTTAAGAGTTTAGAGTTTTAGCCTAGAGTCTTAGCTTAGAGTCTTAGCTTAGAGTTTTTGTTGAAGTTCTAGTTGAATTTAGTTCTAGTTAAGAGTTTAGAGTTTACCTTAGAGTCTTAGCTCAGAGTTTTTGTTAGAGCTCTAGTTTAGTTTAGATATAGTTAAGAGTTTTACCTTAGAGCCTTAGCTTAGAATTTTTTGTTGAAGTTTTAGTTTTGTTTAGTTTTAGTTAAGAGTTTAGAGTTTTAACTAAGAGTCTTAGCTTAGAGTTTTTGTTACAGTTCTAGTTTAGTTTAGTTTTAGTTAAGAGTTTAGAGTTTTTAGCTTAGAGTCTTAGCTTAGAGTTTTTTTAGAGTTCTAGTTTAGTTTTAGTTAAGAGTTTAGAGTTTTTAGCTTAGAGTCTTAGCTTAGAGTTTTTGTTGAAGTTATAGTTTAGTTTAGTTTTAGTTAAGAGCTTAGAGTTTTAGTGTGAGTTTAAGTTTTATATACAGTGAAGCATTTAGATTTTTTTCCTAAAGTAAGAGACAAGAGGTTTATTGAAAGCGAATTTTGGTTTATTTATAGTTAAGAGTTGAGAGTTTTAGCCTAGAGTCTTAGCTTAGAGTTTATCTAAAGTTGAAGTGTTGTTTAGCTATAGTTAAGAGTTTAGAATTTTATCTTTTAATCTTAGCTTAGAGTTTTAGTTAGAGTTGAAGTTTAGTTTAGTTTTAGTTTGAATTTAGAGTCTTAGCTTAAAGTCATAGCTTAGAGTTTTAGATAAAGTTTTAGTTTAGTTAAGTTTTAGTTAAGAGTTTAGAGTTTTAGCCTAGAGTCTTAGCTTAGAGTCCTAGCTTAGAGTTTTTGTTGTAGTTATAGTTTACTTTAGTTTTAGTTTATAGTTTAGAGTTTTAACCTAGAGTCTTAGATTAGAGTTTCAGTTAGAGTTCAAGTTTAGTTTAGTTATACTTCATAATTTAGAGTTTTTACTCAGAGTATTCTCTTATAGTTTTAGTTGAAGCTGCAGTTTCGTCAAGTTTTAGTTAAAGGTTCAGACTTTGAAGCCAGAGTCGCAGCTTTGAACTTTACGTACAGTTGAAAGTTCAGTTTAGTTATTTTTTATAGTTTAGAATTTTTATCTTATAGTATTAGTTTAGAGTTTTTGTTAGAGTTCTAGTTTACTTTAGTTTTAGTTAAGAGTTTAGAGTTTTACCTTAGAATCATAGCTTGGAGCTTTAGTTAGAGTTGAAACTTAGTTTAGTTTAGTGTTACTTTATATTTTTACCTTAGATTTCTAGTTTCGTTTAGTTCTAGTTGAGTTTAGAGTTTTAGTCTGGAGTCCTAGCTTAGAGTTTTAGTTAGAGTTTAAGTTTAGTTATACTTCACAGTTAGAGTTTTAGCTTAGAGTCTTAGCTTAGAATTTAGTTAGAGTTGAATTTTAGTTTAGCTATAGTTAAGAGTTTGGAGTTTTACCTTAGAGTCTTAGCTTAGAGTTTTAGTTAGAGTTGAAGTTTAGTTAAGAATTTAGAGTTTTAGCTTAGAGTCATAGCTTAGAGTTTTAGTTAAAGTTGTAGTTTAGTTAAGTTTTAGTTAAGAGTTTAGAGTTTTAACCTAGAGTCTTAGCTTAGAGTTTTTGTTGAAGTTCACAAACAACAAAAGTACGAAGAACAAAAGGGAAATCTTTTTGTAAGACAGTGGAGATAATTTGAATGAATATTTCGGCCCTATGTCCAAGGGCCGTCCTCAGCAAGACAAAAATATATAAAAGAAAAGAAAAAAGACTCACAACAACATGCGACCAATAAAACCAAAAAAGTGGAAATTCTTTCAAAACAATCCTAGCATCATTACTTCAGCGAAGTTCAACTAGGACTGATAAAAAGTAAGGTAAAACAAGACGATTCAATGAAATGAAAGAAAATAAATTAAAAACATGTTCTTATTGCTAATCCAGCCTTTTTGGCAGCTAACCTCAAAGGCCTTTTTGTAACTGGTTCTGTGTTAATGTCTATCGGTTTTTTAAAATATTTTGTAAGATCGTTTTTAATTAAATTTGTGTATAGAGCATTTAGTGTATATTCCCCCAAGTCCCTATTTTAGTAAATATTATTATTAATCTTAAGTCTGATTTCAATTGAGTCTCGTACTACCTGCTTTATGCCTAGGTCATTGCTAATAAGGGCAGATTCATCAAAAAGTATATTGTGGTTAGGATTTTCAAAAATATGGCTGCCTAATGCAGAATCAGATGAAACAGTGGAAATATTAGAATTTAAAGCTTTGAAAAATATCATCTTTATGCTGTTGTATGCGCTTTTCTAAATTCTGGTGTGTTCTACCTATATAATATTTGCCACAATCGCATGGTATTTGATAGACCCCTCTTTGGCGAGTAACTGGGGTTTTATCTTTACCAGAATTTAGAAAATTTATGATTCTAAAATTATTTGTGAATACTACATGCAGATTATTTTTTTTTTTTTTTTTGTGCAAACTTTTTTAAGATTTGTAGTGATTTTTGGGATATAGGGGAGTTAAATTATATTTAAGGGCATGTCAGACATCTCACTTGGTAAGCTACCATTAATTTTACGGGAATGTCTTTTCAGTCTACAAATAATTACACTATTAATAAATATCATAGGATACCCATTTCCAAAAAGTATGTCCTTGATAAAGTTTAATTCTGCTGTGATGTGGGAATCAGAACAAATATTTAGGGCGCGATCGACGAGGGATATTACGACTGCTCTTTTAACTTGAGGGGGGTGGTTTGATGTAAAATGCAAATATCTATTATTTTGTGTTGGTTTGTGAGTCTTTTTTCTTTTATATATTTTTGTCTTGCTGAGGACGGCCCTTGGACATAGGGCCGAAATATTCATTCAAATTAACTCCACTGTCTTACAAAAAGATTTCCCTTTTGTTCTTCGTACTTTTGTTGTTTGTGATGGAAAGGCAGTGTGGTCTTCGTCGCTATTTTTGTTGAAGTTCTAGTTTACTTTAGCTCTAGTTAAGAGTTTAGAGTTTTACCTTAGAGTCTTAGCTCAGAGTTTTTGTTAGAGCTCTAGTTTAGTTTAGATATAGTTAAGAGTTTTAGCTAAGAGTCTTAGCTTAGAGTTTTTGTTGAAGTTCTAGTTTACTTTAGTTTTAGTTAAGAGTTTAAAATTTTAGCTTATAGTCTTAGCTTAGAGTGTTTGTTAGAATTTTAGTATAGTTTAGTTTTAGTTAAGAGCTTAGAGTTTTAGACTAGAGTCTTAGCTTAGAGTTTTTGTTGTAGTTCTAGTTTAGTTTAGTTTTAGTTAAGAGTTTAGAGTTTTAGCTAGAGTTAGAGTTGAAGTTTAGTTTAGTTTTAGTTAAGAATTTAGAGTTTTAGCTTAGATTCATAGCTTAGAGTTTTAGTTAATGTTGTAGTTTAGTTAAAGTTTTAGTTAAGAGTTTAGAGTTTTAGGCTAGAGTCTTAGCTTAGAGCTTTAGTTAGAGTTGAAGTTTAGTTTAGTTATAGTTAAGAGCTTAGAGTTTTTAGCTCAGAGTCTTAGCTTAGAGTATTTGTTAGAGTTCTAGTTTACTTTAGTTTTAGTTAAGAGTTTAGTGTTTTGCCTTAGAGTCTTAGCTTAGAGTTTTAGTTAGAGTTGAAACTTAGTTTAGTTTAGTTTTACTTTATAGTTTTAGCTTAGAGTTCTAGTTTAGTTTAGTTTTAGTTGAGTGTAGAGTTTTAGCTTAGAGTCTTAGCTTAGAGTTTTAGTTAGAGTTGAAGTTAAGTTATACTTAAGAGTTAGAGTTTGAGCTTAGAGTCCTAGCTTAGAGTTTTAGTTAGAGTTGAAGTTTAGTTTAGTTATAGTTAAGAGTTTAGAGTTTTAGCCTAGAGTCTTAGCTTAGAATTTAGTTAGATTTGTAGTTTAGTTTAGCTATTTTTAAGAGTTTTGAGTTTTATCTTTGAGTCTTAGCTTAGAGTTTTTGTTAGAATTGAAGTTTAGTTTAGTTATAGGTAAGAATTTAGAGTTTTAGCTTAGAGTCATAGCTTAGAGTTTTAGTTAAAGTTTTAGTTTAGTTAAGTTTAAGTTAAGAGTTTAGAGTTTTAGCCTAGAGTCTTAGCTTAGAGTCTTAGCTTAGAGTTTTTGTTGAAGTTCTAGTTTACTTTAGTTTTAGTTAAGAGTTTAAAGTTTTACCTTAGAGTCTTAGCTTAGAGCTTTTGTTAGAGTTCTAAGTTTAGTTATAATTAAGAGTTTTACCTTAGAGTCTTAGCTCAGAGTTTTTGTTAGAGCTCTAGTTTAGTTTAGATATAGTTAAGAGTTTTACCTTAGAGCCTTAGCTTAGAATTTTTGTTGAAGTTTTAGTTTAGTTTAAGAGTATTAGTTAAGCTATAGTTAAGAGTTTGGAGTTTTAGCTTTGAGTCTTAACTTAGAGTTTTAGTTAGAGTTCAAGTTTAGTTTAGTTATAGTTAAGAGTTTAGAGTTTTACCTTAGAGTCTTAGCTTAGAGTTTTAGTTAGAGTTGAAGTTTAGTTTAGTTTTAGTTAAGAGTTTAGAGTTTTAGCCTAGAGTCTTAGCTTAAAGTCTTAGCTTAGAGTTTTTGTTGAAGTTCTAATTTACTTTAGTTCTACTTAAGAGTTTAGAGTTTTACCTTAGAGTCTTAGCTTAAGTTTTTGTTAGAGTTTTAGTTTAGTTTAGTTATATTTAAGAGTTTTACCTTAGAGTCTTAGCTCAGAGTTTTTGTTAGAGCTCTAGTTTAGTTTAGATATAGTTAAGAGTTTTACCTTAGAGACTTAGCTTAGAATTTTTGTTGAAGTTTTAGTTTAGTTTAGTTTTAGTTAAGAGTTTAGAGTTTTACCTTAGAGTCTTAGCTTAGAGTTTTGTTAGAGTTCTAGTAAAGTTTAGTTTTAGTTAAGAGTTTAGAGTTTTTAGCTTAGAGTCTTAGCTTAGAGTTTTTGTTGTAGTTTTAGTTTAGTTTAGTTTTAGTTAAGAGTTTAGAGTTTTAGCTAGAGTTGAAGTTTAGTTATAGTGAAGAGTTTAGAGTTTTAGCTTAGAGTCTTAGCTTAGAGTTTTAGTTAATGTTGAATTTTAGTTTAGTTATAGTTAAGAGTTGAGAGTTTTAGCTTAGAGTCATAGCTTAGAGTTTTAGTTAAAAATGTAGTTTAGTTAAGTTTTATTTAAGAGTTTAGAGTTTTAGCCTAGAGTCTTAGCTTAGAGCTTTAGTTAGAGTTGAAGTTTAGTTTAGTTATAGTTAAGGAGATAGATATAGTTAGGAGTAAGGAGGTAGCTTAGATATAGTTAAGAGTTTATAGTTAAGAGTATAGTTAAGAGTTAGATATAGTTAGAGTCTTAGCTTAGAGATTTAGTTAGAGTTGAAGTTTAGTTTAGTTATATTTAAGAGTTTAGAGTTTTAGCTTAGAGTCATAGCTTAGAGTTTTTGCTAGAGTTCTAGTTTAGTTTAGTTTTAGTTTAGAGTTTTACCTTAGAGTCTTAACTTAGAGTTTTAGTTAGAGTTCTAGTTTAGTTTATTTTCAGTTACAATCTAAGAGTTTTAGCTTGGAATGATAGCTTATTACTTAAGTTAGTGTTTTTGTGTATTTTATTTTTATTTAAGAGTTTAGAATTGTACTTTTTATTCTTGGTATATAGTTTGTTTAGTTCCATATTCTATTTTATTTTTATTTAAGAGATTAGAGTCTTAGCATAGAATCTTAGCTTAGAGTTTTATTTAGAGTTCTAGTTTAGTTTAGTTTTAGATTATAATTTAGAGTTTTACCTGGCATTCTGATAGAATAATTTCTGTTAGAGCTAAAACTTAATAAAGGTTGATAGTTTTGAGATATAACTTGGATCTGTAAATTTGGGTTTTATTCATAGTTCTAATACATTGTAATTATAGTTAAGAGTTCATATTTTTACCTTAGAGTCTTAGCTTGGATTTTTAGTGACACTTATAGTATAGTTTAGTTAAAGTTAAGTGTTTAGAGTCTTAGCTTAGAGTTTTTGTTAGATTTCTAGTTTAGTTTAAATTTAGTTAAGAGTTTAGAGTTTTACCTTAGAGTCTTAGCTTAGAGTTTTAGTTAGAGTTGAAGTTTAATTTTAGTTAAGAGTTTAGAGTTTTGGCTTGGAGTCTTAGCTTAGAGTTTTAGTTAGAGTTGTAGCTTAGTTTAGTTTTAGTTCAGAGCTTAGAGTTTTAACCTAGAGTCCAAACTTAGAGTTGTAGTTAGAGTTGAAGTTTAGTTCAGTTATAGTTAAGAGTTTAGAGTTAGAGTTTTAGCTTAGAGCCTTAGCTTAGAGTTTTAGCTACAGTTCCAGTTTATTTTTACTTAAGAATTTTAGCTTAGAGTTTTAGCCTGGAGTTGAGGAGGAGGACAATAGATATTGATGACAATACTAAACTAATGTAACCACAAAATTCCACATTATTACATAAAAATACCAAAACCATAGGTTAGATTAGGTTAGGTTAGAGGTTTGGTTTCTCCAGGTTTAAGTTAGGTTAGGTTAGCTTATCATGAGCACTCATAATAAAATAAAATAAACTATAATTAAGTAAAATTAAGTAAAAATAAACTAGAACTCTAACTAAAACTCAAAGGTAAGGCTCTAAGCTAAAAACTCTAAACTCTTTACTAAAACTAAACTAAACTAGAACTCTAACAAAAACTCTAAGCTAAGACTCTAAGCTAAAACTCTAAACTTTTAACTAAAACTAAAGTAAACTTCAACTCTAACTAAAACTCTAAGCTAAGACTCTAAAGTAAAAATCTAAACTCTTAACTAAAACTAAACTAAACTAGAACTCTAACAAAAACTCTAAGCTAAGACTCTAAGCTAAAACTCTAAACTCTTAACTAAAACTAAACTAAACTAGAACTTCAACAAAAAATCTAAGCTAAGACTCTAAGCTAAAACTCTAAACTCTTAACTAAAACTAAACTAAACTAGAAAGCCAAGAGGTGAAATCAGTAAAGAGTTTGTTACTTACTTACAAATATTTTCATAATTTCTTGAAATTCAAGAAAGCGTTTGTTAATTACTCACTTAAATTTTTTTCCTAGTTTCTTAAATGAAGTTTCTGCATTGTGTATCCAAGAGGTGACTTCAAGAAAGAGTTTGTTACTTACTTGCGATTTTTTCATAATTTCCTGAATGAAATATCTGTACTGTGTATCCAAGAGGTGAAAACAATAACGAGTTTGTTACCTACTTGTAATTTTTTCATAATTTCTTGAATGAAATATCTGTATTGTGTATCCAAGATGTGAAATCAATAAAGAGTTTGTTACTTACTTACAAATATAATCATAATTTCTTGAATGAAATTTCCGTATTGTGTATCCACGAGGGGACTTCAAGAAAGAGATTGTTACTTACTTAGAATTCTTTCAAAATTTCTTGAATGAATGTCTTTTTTTTAATCCAGGAGGCGAATTCAAGAATGAATTTGCTACTCACTTACAATTTTTTTATAATTTATTAAATGAAATTTCTGCATTGTGTATCCAAGAGGTGACTTCAAGAAATAGTTTGCTACTTACTTACTTACATTTTTTCCTAATTTCTTAAATGAAGTTTCTGCATTGTGTATCCAAGAGGTGACTTCAAGAAAGAGGTTGTTACTGACTTACAAATATTTTTATAATTTCTTGAATGAAATTTCCGTATTGTGTATCCAAGAGGGGACTTCAATAAAGAGATTGTTACTTACTTATAATTTTTTCATAATTTCTTGAATGAAATTTCTACATCGTGTATCTAAGACGTGAAAACAATAAAGTTTGTTACTTACTTAGAATTTTTTCCTAGTTTCATGAATGAAATGTCTTTTTTGTTTATCCAGGATGCGAATTCAAGGATGAATTTGCTACTAACTTACAATTTTTTTGTATAATTTCTTAAATGAAATTTCTGCATTGTTTATCCGAGACGTGACTTCAAACAAGAGTTTGTTACTTACTTACAATTTTTTCATAATTTCCTGAATTAAATTTCTGTATTGTGCATCCAAACGGTTTATTCAAGAAAGAGTTTGTTACTTAATTACTTACATTTTTTCCTAATTTCTTAAATGAAGTTTCTGCATTGTGTATCCAGGAGGTGACTCCAAGAAAGAGTTTGTTAATTACTTACAAATATTTTCATAATTTCTTGAATGAAATTTCCGTATTGTGTATCCAAGAGAGGACTTCAAGAAAGAGATTGTTACTTACTTAGAATTTTTTCATAATTTATTGAATGAAATTTCAGTACTGTGCATGCAAACCGTGAATTCAAGAGAGAGTTACTTACTTAAAATTTTGTCATAATTTCTTGAATGATATGTCTTTTTGTGTATCCAAGATGTGAAATCAATAAAGAGTTTGTTACTTACTTACAAAAATTTTCATAATTTCTTGAATGAAATTTCTGTATTGTTTATCCAAGAGGGGATTTCAAGAAAGAGATTGTTACTTAGTTAGAATTTTTTATAATTTCTTGAACGAAATTTCTGTATTGTGCGTGGAAACGGCAAATTCAAGAAAGAGTTTGTTACTTATCTAAAATTTTGTCATAATTTCTTGAATGAAATGTCTTTTTCGTGCATCCAAACGGTGACTTCAAGAATGAGTTTGTTACTTACTTAGAATTTTTTCATAATTTCTTGAATGAAACGTCTTTTTTATTTATTCAGGAGGTGAATTCAAGAAAGAATTTGCTACTTACTTACAATTTTTTCGCAATTTTTTAAATGAAATTTCTACATTATGTATCCCCGAGGCGACTTCAAGAAAGAGTTTGTTACATACTTACAATTATTTTTACATAATTTCCTAAATTAAATTTCCGTATTGTGTATCCAAGAGGTGAATTCAAGAAAGAGTTTGTTACTTACTGACTTACAATTTTTTCATAATGACATATCCAACAACGGATATTGATAAAGAATTTATTCAATCTGATACTTGGATTTAGTCAATCTTATCCGATGTATCTAACAAAGATGTTGATAGAAAAAGTTTAATCGCTCTGATACCTAGATTTTGTGAATGTTATCCCATGTTTCTGACAATAGATGTATGCAAATTCCTTTTTTTACATCTCCGATGTTTTAATAGACATTCTAAACGTTTGATATGCTAGCATACTCTAAAAATAATGAACACATAACAATGTAACGCATAATATACTTTTAATGAAATAATACTATGTAGAATATTAATACAAACATATATTATGATACATTATTAATATCAATGATCAACTTTGGACATTTTGAATATGTTCCATAAAATAGTTCACCATGTTCTCTCTTGATATTGTAGCTATTGTCTTCTCTTAGCTCGTAATCAGTAGAATAATCATTATTCCATTTTGACTCAAACACAATTTTTACTGGTATGTCACCGACAGGTTCAATATGCGTTTCGTCTTTGGTATTATTCGGTTCATTGAATGTTATATCAATGGTAGTAACGTTTGCTGGCACTTTGTTTTTCATCGATGCATCTTTATATTCCATAGTGATATTTTCTACCAATGCCCTTTTTATTTTTCAGGCAATTTCACTGTGTATTACAACATTATTTTTACACTGGTAACAGTTTCGGCACGTAGACAAGATATGGTTTATGATATTTTTAGAAGAGTAGGCCTTTCTTCTTTTGACCTTCTGTTGAATACTAATACCCGAAAGCTGACGATAGGATGTATCAGTAGGTAATGTGTTACCTGCAACAGTAGCAAGGAGCTGTCCTCTATCATCAACGATTATTTTTATGTTGGCATTCTTTTTGAGTGAAATCATCTCTGGGGATCTCAATCTTGCATATCCACCAACATATGAGATAAATTTTTTCGGTACTCCAAAGAAATTTAATTCCTTTTTGTCATGACAATGCATGCATACGTTTCCGATAGTGCTACCACTTGTACTGATTTCATAGTTTAAATACTTCTCCTTGTCGGCATTCAATGCTACAATAACACTATCTTTCTTTAAATGCTCCATCTTCACTTTTTTTTTAAGATATGACTTATGTGTTTATCGTTCCACTGCGTAAAAAATACTGATTCAATACATTCAATAAACTAGGTAGTGTCGATAATCCCGCCATAAAATACCAGTGGGAAAGCGACATCGTGTCTCTGAGCAAGCATAGAGTACAAACGTTATAGCCATAAGTATATTTCATGTCATTTTAAGATACGTAAAAAAAAGTTGAATAATTTCAAAGTCCAAAAAAAATTTAGTCCAATAAAAAAGTGCTACTACAAAAAATATTTTTTAAATAGTAAAAGTCTCGACTAACTTTTCTATATCATTCTCATTTTGAATTTGGAAAATATTAAATGTGATTTTTTTTTGTTTTAAGTATGTTACATGTCATTCTAGGAGATATAAAAAAATTTGAAAAATAGAACATGTTAAAAAAAAGTTAGAAAAAAACTTCAAAAAAAATTAAAAAAATGGGGGGAGGGGCCAAAAAGTTTGGATGAGGGGCCCCTTGGGGGTTGGAGGTATGGGACCTTTGGAGGTTGAGGTCCCTGGTGGTTAGGGTCATTGGTGCTTATGATCCATGATGCTTCAAACCTATAATCACCTCACTACTTGATTTGTAAGGATTTCTATGGATTGTTCTGAATTGCTTTATTAAAATTCTTTTCTTGCCTGTTAAAAAAAATCAGAAAGAAACTTAAAAAAAATTCAAAAAAAATGGGGGGAGGGGGGGCCAAAAAGTTGGAGGGAGGGGCCCCTTGGATGTTGGAGGTATGAGACCTTTGGAGGTTGTCGTCCTTGGTTGTTAGGGTCATTGGCGATTGTGATCCATGATGCTTCAGACCTACAATCACCTCACTACTTGATTTGTAAGGATTTCTATGAATTTTTCTGAATTTCCTTATTAAAATTCTTTTCTTGCCATCTACATCTCTCTTAGTATCAACTTTTTAGTATACTATAACGTTAGACTCTATTTTAAATTGACAACGCTGTTCAAACGCCACTTGTGTTTTATACAGAACGCATCTAAGAAGTAAAGCTAGGTCAAGTCACAAGACCATTTTATCATTGTTAACCATTTTTATAGATTGATGGTATTCCAAATTTATAATAAATTAGCTATGAGTTAACAACCCCAAGGGGTTACCTTAACTGCTAATCAGTTTAACCCTTTTTCTCCACCTTCATACGGTCCGATCACTAATTAGGATCATTCACATCCCTATTATTCAATCAAAAATTAATATCGTTCATACAGTCCAATTCGCAAATGCTATACCCTTTTTCGCAAATAGAGTTAGCTTTTACGCAAAAAGATATAAAGTCAATTAAGCTATTGAATACCTTATACCAATGTCTCTTGTAGGCATCAAATTTAGTACGTATCTGAGCATATTCATTGTATTGTTGATGCATTCCATTCCTCATTATTTAATTACCCTTGACGCATACTTAACCATCGGAAGTTTAATTTGGTTATTGAACTTAGAAGTAATTACCCTTTTCAAAAACATTAGTTGTTCTATTAATTAACCCGTGAAACGAAACCAGTCTGATTGCATTACACAATCTCGCTCCTAGTTCCAAAACGTGGGTGTTGCCTTAGAAACCCATCTGGTAACTCATGTATCGTTCATAGTAATAGGTAACTGTCCTTGGTAAGCCAGTGTACCGGTTAGACTGCACTGTATATTCATGCCTCAGGCTTGTAGTCGTGAAAATATGCTGTATATTCTTGTATCCCTGAAAAAGAATATACTATCACTACTTATGTTAATTGAATGTTATTTGACTAATACAACCGAAATTAAATTTGCGACAAACTTTTTTACTTTTATTCTAATAAACTCTTTGATAATTTTTTTTAATTATCGCTTCTCGGCCTTTTGGCTAAGATCAGGCTGTAGTATTTGTTCTTATCAGCTTAATATCTGACAGGGTCGCTACATGGGCTACAGAATATTAAACTGATTTTTGGAAACCGGAGGGAAATAGGGGCTTGCTCCTCTTCCTTCACGTGTAAGCCCGGTAATGCGAAACTTCCGGGATCGGCACACCCATTTTGAGGGGAAACCAAAGTCCATGAACCCTAATCAATGATGTGTATAATGCGCTTTTCAAATTTTTTAGAAACCACACCTGTAGTTTCCTAGCCCTTGAATAAACTGAAAATTATTTTTGTTTGTTCATCTGAAAAAAAAGAAGAAAAATTGTATATAATTTACAAAATTTAATGGTGGAAAAAGCCAATGACCACTCGCAATAATTAAATTAAAGTGGCCAAGCTGGATTGAAGTCTCCATGCATCTTATTCGAAAATAGTTCGTAACTATTAACAACAGAAATTTAAATTGAACCAAGATTCGAGTAGAATTACTGAAGTGATTGTTTTTTGTCTCAGACATTTTGGTTTTGTGGTGAGTTGTTAGTAGTAGTAGCAATGACTAAAGCCCCCTTTGTTGGTTAACGAGAAAATAATTGGCATAATCAGTTGAAGGGCCACTGGGTTCTCAGAAATTAAAGTTTTGACTTTTCAGTCATATTGATAACAGCGTGAGAAACCCCTGTTTTTCCTTTCTCAAAAAGATAAACTTGCATTGAAACGATAAAGCCGTTTGCATATGAAAATGAAATGAGGCATTGCTATTTTCAAAAATAATATAGAGACTTGATTCATTGATGTGAATTAATAACTGAAAGTAAGGAAAGACGTTAAAACTTAAAACGAACAGAAATTATTCCTTATATCAAAGGGGCTGTCCGCTCCTAAACGCCTTGCTCTTTACGCTAAAGTTTTTTATTGTTTAAAAAAATAAAGCTGTGAGAAAGTCAAACTTTAGCGTAAAGAGCGATGCGTTAAGGAGGGGACAGCCCCTTTCATATAAGGAATAATTTCTGTTCGTTTTAACTTTTAACGTCGTTCCTTACTTTCAGTTAAAAGATTAGTTTTTTTTATTTAACTTTTGAACGTTTTTGAATTAATGCAGGTCTTGATTTTGGCTCACCGTAAATGAATAATTGAAACAAAATTGGAATATTAATTTTACTTTTATTTGGTTAAATGGCTTTCTCGAAACTTGTTTAATTTTATTTACGAACGTTTTTATTAGTAGTAAATATACCCAACATACGAATTAACTTACGTAACGAACTTCTATATTCATATATTTTTAATGCGTATATTAGGAGGTTCGCTTCCTAGTCAATACCTTGCTCTTTAAGCTAAAGTTCGAATTTTGTTCCAATTCTTCAAAAATGACCACTTAATCACAAAGGCCGTTAATTCAAATAAATAGCTCTTATGAAAGTACTAAAAAATTGACTAGGGGGTGAACCAAATCATATATGTAATATTTTCTGTTCGTTTTAAGTTTTGTTGATGCTGCTGTTGCAGTTGAAAAACTTGTTTTTTATATTTAATTTCTGATATTTTTTTTTAAATAATGCTGGGATATCCGGCATCCCCTTCATAGCAATGTCCCTTCCTCCACAAAAACTTCCTTCATGGAAAGACCCTCCAACATAACCCCCAACCAACCAACCCAACCCCCACTACCAGAAAAAATCTCCCCTGAAAATGTCTGTATACTTCCCAATAACCAATACTATGTGTTAACATTGGGTAAAGTAGTAGACTGCTTCTTTTGAATTCTACGACGCCCCCGTACCAAACAGGTTTTTCTGGTAATTCAACTTCTAGTGGAGCATTACACTCTTTGCCAGGGAATGACGCAATTTCAAAGTTCAATGTCTTTTTTGGTGATAAACCCAAACCAGCACGTCTTGTTTCGTTGTTATGCAATTATTCTTTGTAGATATTCAGATTTCAAAATAGATTGTTCAACAGTTCTGAATAGTTTATTGAACATAACAGTACAGACATTTTTTGTAAACATTTACATAGAAAAATGGATAATTCTAAGCAATTTCTGGTGAGTGAAAATTTTCTCATTATTAAAATAAAAAAGAAATTTTCTTGTCATTAAGTTAAGGAAGAAATTCTTTCCTTACACTGTGCGGTTACCTCTTTTAAAAAGTTTTGACTACTTAAGACGGACACTAGAACTAAGGGTACTTTTGCACTTAGAAGCCTGTTGTCTTTAGGAACTGAAACCTCTAGTTCTCTTATAGGCTGAAATTTACGGTGCGATTTTTATCAAGATCAATGGGCCTTTTTTTAGAGATGTTTTTTTTGAAAAAGTGCTTAGCTTTCGATCAGTAATTTTGGATTAGAATAAAATGTTAATTGTTACAAAAGCTTCCTTTTTTATCAAGATCAGCTGCTTTTTTTTTAGGGATGTTTTTGAAAATACTTCCAGGCCAGTCTGCATTTACAGTGTGATTTTTATCAAGATCAGTTAACCTTTTTTAGGGGATGTTTTTGAAAAAGTGCTTAGCTCTCGATCGGTAATTTGGGACAGACACTATAACTAAGGGTACTTTTACACTTAGAAGACTATTGGTTTTAGGAGCTGAAACCTCTAGTTCTCTTATAGGCTGAAATTTACGGCGCGATTTTTATCAAGATCAGTGGGCCTTTTTTAGAGATGTTTTTGAAAAAAGTGCTTAGCTTTCGATTGGTAATTTGGGATTAGAATAAAATGTTAATTGTTACAAAAGCTTCCTTTTTTTATCAAGATCAGCGGCTTTTTTTTGTTTAGGGATGTTTTTGAAAATACTTCCAGGCCAGTCTGCATTTACAGTGTGATTTTTATCAAGATCAGTTAACCTTTTTTAGGGGATGTTTTTGAAAAAGTGCTTAGCTCTCGATCGGTAATTTGGGATAGACACTAGAACTAAGGGTACTTATACACTTAGAAGCGTATTGTTTTTAGGAGCTTAAACCTCTAAATAGTTCTATTATAGGCTTAAATTTACGGTGCGATTTTATCAATTTCAGTGGCTTTTTTTTTTTTTTTTTTAGGAATTTTTTTTGAAAAAAATACAGACCCGTATTCATTCAAGGTGTGATTTTTTTTTTTTATCAAGATCATTTAACCTTTTTTAGGGATGTTTTTTGAAAAAAGTGCTTAGCTCTCGATCGGTAATTTGGGGAGTTAGAATAAAATGTTTGCTTACCTTAGTTTAAGAGCTGAAAATCATTCAAAAAATCTAAATTTTTAACAATGAGTATTTTATTTTGATAAGAAATGAAAATACAAATATTTATGTAATTGAAAAAAAAATGTTTTACACTACTTTAGATGCCTAACATAAACTGAATTATTTTCCAAACCGAAAATGCATTTTTGTTACATGCTAAATTTTTGTCTTTTTTTTAAAGGAAGCAAAAAAAAAGAATCTATGCTGCTTACCTTAGTTTAAGAGCTGAAAATCATTCTAAAAATCTAAATTTGTAACAATGAGTATTTTATTTTGATAATAAAGGAAAATATAAATATTTATTTAAATGCCTAACATAAACTGAATTATTTTCCAAACCCAAAATGCATTTTTGCTACATGCTAAATTTTTGTCTTTTTTTTTAAAGGAAGAAGATACGTGCAATAACCCCCCTTCTGAAAAGAAAGCAAGATTGAGCGAAGGTATATTAATGCAGGCCACAAGACCATCAATTATCAAATTCACTGGAAGAACTACACATGATCTGGACCAACCAATGGCAGGGTCCTCTGACCCCAGCGTTAGCTCCATGCCAACTGGAAGGAAGTTGAAAAGGGAATGGGCTACTTCATATAATGTCTCAGCTCAGCCTACTGAAGATTGTGGGCTCTACCCCCTTCAAGTTTTGTAAAGGAGTTCAGATGAAAAAGTTCAGCCAGAATTTGTAAGTATATACATAATTTTTTCTATCTTTATCTTCAAAAATAAGACAAAATTTTCTCCGGTACACAGATTTAGGATAGTAAAAACTAAAAATTTGCTTCTAAGCTATTTCATTTTATTTCAGTACCAAAATTAGCAATATATATATATATATATATATATATATATATATATATATATATATATATATATATATATATATATATATATATATATATATATATATATATATATATATATATATATAATATATATATATATATATAGGAATGCTTATCACGCATTTCTATAAAAAAAAACAAAAAAAAACTTACATTGTAACTTCTAACCAAGAGAAATTCTATTGCAATAATCCCTTTTAAAAACTAGCTAGACACTGTTTCTCAAACTATCGTATATTTCGTACTAAAATGTCACACACATCCGGACTCTTATCAGATCTCCCGTCACTTTTTAATCTGCTTTGAATTCTAAGTGAGATTCTTGAAATAGGATATGTATTTGCGATAAGAAGAGTCCTTTGAATAATCTCCGATTATGGCTTTCACATACGAAGAAAAACATTATTTTGCATGAACTCAATCAATTATTTTCGTTTTGAAAGGTTCAAGAAAAGAATTTGAGACTGTTCTATTTGAACAGTGTTGTGTAGTCCGATATCCCCCAACTCGAAAGGGTATCGATCCTCCTCTATTACGACTTCTTTCGTCTTCGATAAGTGCGTGGATAAAAATTCTAATTGGCATTTTTGTTTTTAATTCACAAAATGGTTGGTTTAAGTTTTCTTTTACAAGATACTCAAGCAGGAAGGATAGGGTACATAGACAGGGAGTAGGGCTCACCTAATGATGCTTTTAGTCTCTAGAAGAATAACCAAAACAATTTAGAATCTATGCTGCTTACCATAGTTTAAGATCTGAAAATCAATATAAAAAAAATCTAAATTTGTAACAATGAGTATTTTATTTTGATAATAAGGGAAAATATAAATATTCATTTAATTGAAAAAAAAAATATTTTACACTAATTTAGACTCCTAAGATAAACTGAATTATTTTCGAAACCCAAAATGCATTTTTGTTACATGCTAAATTTTTGTCTTTTTTTTAAAGGAAGAAGATACGTGCTATAACCCCCCTTCTGACAAGAAGGTGAGATGGAGCGAATCTGCACTAATGCAAGCTGCAAGACCATCAATTATCAAATATGCTGGTAGAACTACAAATGACCTGGACCATTCATCGAGCACCCAACTTATAGTGACAGGGTCCTCTAACCCCAGTGTTAGCTCCATGCCAGCTGGAAGGAAGTTGAAAAGAGAATGGACTGCTTCATATAATGCCTCAGCTCAGCCTACTGAAGATTGTGAGCTTGACCCCATTCATGTTTTGCCAAGGAGTTCAGATATAGAAGCCCAGTCAGAATTTGTAAGTATATACATAATATTTTTTCTATCCCTATTTTCAAAAATAAGGTAAATTTTCTCAGGCGCATAGCTTTCGATGAGTAAAACTTAAAATTTGTTTATAAGCTATTTAATTCTATCTAATTAACCAAATTAACTGTGTATAAAGGAATGCTTATCGTTCATTTATATAAAAAACACAAACAACCTGACCTTGTAACTTCTAACCAAGACGCAATATAAATAAATAATTAAAATATTACTTTTAAGAAAAAAATAAATATTTGAAAAAAAAAAAACGATTTGCTATTTCACAGTCGACAAGCACTATTAAACTGGTATTTTTGCGCTAAGCCATTTGCACGCATCCGCTCCTTATCAGATCTCCCATCGCTTTTTAATCCGCTTTGAATTCTAAGTGGGCTTCTTGAAACAGGATGTCTTTACGGTAAGAAGGTCATTTTAGCAATCACACAGAAAGTCTAATACGTCTTCACAGTGATGTCGAGAAACATTATTTGAGTGAACCAATTTCACAATCATTTCATTGAAACACTTAGATGTTTTCGAGGAAAGAATTTGAGGCTGTTCTATTTGAACAGTGTTGTGAAGTCCGATATCTCAACTCGAAAGGGCATCGATCCTCCTACCTCGAAGGAAGCCCCCCGTTCCCAAGGGTTCTCCCCGGGAGGGGGGCTCTAAAAAGGACCATCCAACATTTTAATTGAAATTGACAAAGTTTATTAACTATAAAAAAAAAGGTTATTTTACATAAAAAATAAACACTTTTTTTTTCTACAGATTGAAAATATAGCACCACCAGCGACACCATTGAGTGATGAAGTGAAACACTTAGGTGTTTTCGAGAAAGAATTTGAGGCTGTTCTATTTGAACAGTGTTGTGAAGTCCGATACCCCCAACTCGAAAGGGTATCAATCCTCCTACCTCGAAGGAAGCTCCCGGTTCCCAAG
>NW_028297441.1:458591-485863 GCF_049724085.1 Artemia sp. Qi Xiang Cuo
ATTCAAAAGAAGCAGTCTACCTAAAGTTCATAATTTTCAGCCCTCCCCCCGGGAGTTTCGGGGTACTAAGTCATCCTAAAAGACATACTTATAATATTTTCGAAAATGCTGAAAAAAATGGCTATCTCAAAATTTTGATCACTCCTATATACTAGGGTATATAGGAGTGCTGTTATTGATGTTAGAAGTAAAGATCACCATCTAGTAGTGTCAAGGGTTAATTTAAAGCTGAAATATCGGAAGGGTAACTACCTCCCGGGAAGTTATGATGTTAATAGACTCCAGGATGAGAATTTGAGAGAAAATTTCCAGGAACAGTTGAATACTAAACTTAAGTGTTTAAAACTGATAATGTGGAAGATGGTTGGAATAATTTTAGAAAAATAATTTGTGAAGTTGCTGAAGGTGTATTAGGGAAGAAAGGTAGAACTGCAGCTAAGAATATTAGTGAAAAAGCTTTATGTTTAATAGGAAGGAGAAAGAACTTGTACAAGAATCATCTGAGTGATAGATCGTATGAAAACAAAAGAAATGTAAAGAAAGTGGAGAAAGAATTAAAATATGAACTAAGGAGGTGTGAAGTGGAGGCCATGGATAAAATTGTCGAGGATCTGGAAGATGCAGCTAGACGGCATAATAGTAAAGTATTGTACTGGCACGTTAACAAATTGAGAGGGAGTAGTCAATCCGGACTTGTCCCAGTTAAAGATAGGAATGGGTTGGCAATTAGCGATAAGGAAGAAACTAAAGCGAGATGGGCCGAACATTTTGAGAACTTGCTTAACGGAGATAGAGTTGTAGGAAAAAATATAGAGGAAAATGAAAAATTTTGTGATACTTTAGATGTGAATGAAGATTTGTTTTGTGAGGAGGAGTTAGTGACAGTACTAAAAGTATTAAAAAATAATAAGGCTCGAGGTACTGATGGGGTGGTAACTGAGTTTCTTAGATATGGTGGCTCTGAGGTTAGAAATAAGTTATTGAAGATTATGAATATGATTTTTGAAAAAGGGGAAGTACCTAACGATTTTAGGAAAACCTTAATTAAACCACTTTATAAGAAAGGTGATAAAAGTGAGTGTGGTAATTATTGAGGCATTAGTCTGGTCTCTGCAGGTAGTAAATTACTTAGTAATATGATACTTCTTAGACTGAGAGATGCCGTAGACAAAGTTTTAAGAGAAGAGCAGTGCAGTTTTAGAAAAGGTAGAGGATGTGTCGACCAAATTTTCACTCTTAGGCTAATAATTGAGAAGTGCCTGAGTTTTCAAACACCTTTGGTCCTCAGTTTTATAGATTATGAGCAAGCGTTCGATTCTGTTGATAGAAGAGCTTTAGCAAAGGTTTTATCCTTGTATGGCATACCGGACAAACACATTAAAGTGATTAGTGCTATGTACGAGAATAACACTGCTGCGGTTAAGGTAGGAAATGAGGTTAGCAGCTGGTTGTGTATTTAATCAGGAGTTAAGCAGGGTTGTGTTCTATCCCCCTTTATATGGATTATTTTGATAGACTGTCTTAAGAAGCACAGGAAAGGCAGTGGAAGATCACGGAATCAAATGGGGAAGAAAAGGTCTTATGGACTTAGACTATGCTGATGATCTAAGAATCCTAGAGTAAAGTTTGAGCAAAATAAATAAACTTTTAGAGATTTTAAGAGTTCATTTTGCTAGAATTTGTTTGAAAATTAATGTTAAGTAGACTAAGTCACTAAGGCTAGGAATAAGTGAAGATGAAAAGGTGACGTTGGGTAATGAAAAGATTGATCAGGTGGGCAGTTTCACTTACCTTGGTAGTATTATTAGTCAAATTGGTGGGAGCAGTGAATATGTTAAAAATAGAATAGCCAAGGCTCAGGGTGTTTTTTGTCACTTAAAAAAAAGTCTGGAAGAATAGGAAGATAAATCTGCAAACCAAGATTAGAATATTAGAAGCTACAGTGATGACAGTTGTCAAATTTGGCTCCGAAGCATGGACGCTCCAAAAACCGGATGAAGATTTTCTAGATGTTTTCCAGAGAAATTGCTTAAGGATTGTTCTGGGTACCCAGCTGACTGACCTTATTTCAAACAATAGGCTATACGAAAAATGTGGTTCAATACCGCTCTCTAGGGCTATAATGAAAGAAAGGTTGAGGTGGTTTGGGCACGCTGTGCGGATGAAGGATGACAGATTGCCGAAGATTGTTCTTTTTGGCCACCCATCTACGACTAAACGGAAAGCAGGTCGTCCCCGTCTGGGGTGGGAGGACGTCATAAAGAAAGATTTAAAGGAAATGAGAACTTCATGGGCCGGTGTAAAAAGGGAGGCTTTGAATAGATTGGGGTAGAGGAGGAGCGTGCGTAGCTGTGTTGGCCTCAGGTGTCTTGGTGCTGCGGTGAGTTGTTAGTAGTAGTAGTCAGTAATGAGATTTGTAAAATTGAGGTAGTAAAAAGTATCTGATCTCTGTTAATAACAGAAAAATAATTACGGATTTTGAAGAAATTTCAAGTGTCGCCTCACGCTAGATGCCAGTGATATTTTACTATAGTATGAATCAAAGGTTTAAAGTAAAATCAATACTTAAGGCATGCATACTCTTGAAAAATAAATGCTGAAACCAGAGGATGGATTATCAATGAAGATCTCAGGTCAGTAAAAATTTTATGAAACTTACGACGAAATAAAACAAATGTTATGCCTATCAAGCAAGACTGTATTATAAAGGGAGTTAAGGGATTCTACCCCCCCCCCTCCCGCCAAATTTCTGGTTGACGGATTTTGAAGAAATTTCAAGTGTCGCCTCAAGCTAGATGCCACTGATATTTTACTATACTATTTGTTATACTGTTATATTTATTTTGTCATACTATTTTTGTAAAGCTTTCTATCATTCAAAAGAGTACTCATTTCTATTGGCAAACAACTGTTATTTCTTCATAGGTTTCAAATGACAGTATAGAAATAAATAACAACGTGTAAACCTTTTAAAGAATTTTTTCGGGGGCAAGGGGAGTTCCGGAGAGTCAAGGGGAATGAGCTACATAATAATTTTTTCCTCCAAATTATTGGAGGGGGGGCAACTACCCCCTCCCTCCCTTCCCCCAAATGACGCCACTGATCTTAGCTGTAAATTGTCATAGAAAATAAAAATCAAGTAAAAATTCAGAATTTAATATTCTTTTATATAAGGAGGGAGAATATTTTGGTGTACTTGCAGGGGTGCAAATTCACAAAAAAAATAGCGGACGGAGGTAAAAAATATTTAGGGGAGATCAATTTTTTGTGAATATTAGGAGAGGTAATACAATGGGCTTATGAGCTTTGAGGTTTATGCTTAATAAAATATAGGGGGGAAAATATAAGATACCATCAGTCGGTGTGTGTTGTTTTTTTGTCTTTTGTTACTGGAAGGGGGTTGTTCTATGTAGTAATTAGTTTGTAGGGGTCCGGATGCTATTCGGTAGAGATTAAAATGAATTCAGCCTTCAACCACAAAAATTCGTCTATTTTATGTTTTTTATTTTATGTTTTAAGTGCATAACCTTTTGATTTTGACGAGTCAATTTCGGAGTTTTCTACTTAATATAATATTGACTGGCTACGGAATTTTTTTTTTCAGAATGGTTTAAGGGAAAGATATAAGGTAAATGGGAACTTCTGGGGAGGGTGTAAAGAAGGAGGCTTTAAATAGGTTGGGATAGAAGTGGAGCGTCCGTAGATGTGTTGGCCTCAGGCAGCTTGGTGCTGTAAGGAGTTGTTAGGAGTAGTAGTGAAAGGTCCAAAGAATGCAGAACGGTCATTATACCCTTGGTTTGACCTCTAATTCCCATGTTGCTGACTTAATCTGTAATTGTACTGAGCAAAAAGATTCAATCTCAAAACAATTACTTTTAAGCAGGTCAAAGAACCTAAAAATTAATGAGTGAGAAGGTTGTCCAGGTCTCGATGGTAGTTACCAAAGCAGCGATTCCTAATTTAAGGTCAATTTGGACGTCATGGCATCAAGAAAAGGCTCAAACTGTCTGCTTTTAGAAGACAAGCGACAATGAGAATCTTTATATAGAAACCTGCCGCGTGCCGGGGCCCAGTACTATATATATTTAGCTGCTTGTGTCTCACAATATTTCTTCCTAGAGATATGTTGGGTTACGACTGATTTAATAATTTAAAACATCTGAAAACATCACCACATCTTTAACATATCCAGTGGGGTCTAAATAGGACATTTGGCCATATGAACATGGTTCAAAATCACCTTCAGGGGTGTGTGATGCGTGTGTCGCTAAATTGGTTTTTTAATGAATTGATCCAGCTATTTTGAAGCTGAAAATATAACGACTATTTTTGGATCCATCATTGCTTACATTAAATGAAGAAAAGGCAAAACATGAGTTCCAGTTTCGTATTTGTTTGTGGAACTCTTTAGACCAAATGATGTCCTATAACAGGCAACACATATTCATTTGGAAATTTTTGATTCAGGAATGCAGTTCCACCAAGCAGGCAGCAGCCCCCAAGTAAATCATGTTTGTTGGCTGTAGCTCCTGTGGTATAAAGGAGGACTCCGCAGTGAACACATACAAAGTTGAAGGACCCCAATGCCTTTTAAATAACACTTTCGTAGTTTAAAGCTTATTTGTAGGTTTTTACTTGGTTTTATGTCACAGTTTGTTGGCATCGAAGATTGTGATGGTGCTCTTCTTCTAACATATTTTTTTCGGTACTTGTTTACATAATCGTACACACTAAAGAAGTGAATTTAGGTCAATCCATAATAAATATGCTAAAACGTGATGAAAATATAAGGTACTGTTTTATTATATAACACACACATGAGTATTGAAGTTTGGTTAATGTTAATGAAATAAAACAAAATATAATGAAAATACAGCATTTTAGTAACAAAATTATGAAAACTACCACAAAGAACTATGGAAGGGGGGCCACCCAGAACGCATTATATTAAATATGGTAGAAAATACACCCGCGGATAATACTCCATTGGAAAATACCCCTGGGAAATACCCCCCCCGGAATGAAAATATCCCCTCCCCCAGAAAATACAACCCCCCCCCCCGGTGGAAAATAAGGCTTTCCAAATTTAAGAATTTTGATACTTATGTATTATGCGCCACTCACTCAAGTTTACGCTGTGTGTACAAAACAAAAAAAAAACATCTTTTACACAAATAAATTTTCTTATCCATTTATCATCAATTTATGTTATTTATTACCTGTAAATTATTGCAAAGTTCGGCTCAATAAGAATCGACAGTTTCATGGTAGTCGTGACACCTTTCTGGGAACAAAAAGTGGAAACACGACCGTAGGTTCTTTAAGGCTAATTATAAATTTAAAAACAATTTGTCAAAACTTTAACTATAATTTTATCCTTTTGCACGAGACAAGTTGACTATTGCAGCCAAAATTAAATTTGCGACAAACTTTGTTACTTGTATTCTTTAAATCTCTTTGACAATCTTTTTAAATTATCGCGTCTCGGCAATGATGCCAAACGCGGTACAATTGTACCATTTTGGTATATTTTGTCTCTACTGGTACAATTTAGTACAATCCCAAAAATATGGTACACTTTACAAAATTATGGTACACTTTGGCACAATGCAGATTTTTTGTACTAATGTTAGTAGAATGTATCTATGGAATTCCTTGGAATCTTCCTTGGCACCTTTCCAAGGCAGATGTCAAGGCTGTCCTCTTGGGCACTCTTGGGGTTGAATGACCTTTATCTACGACAGCTCTACACCTTTTCAAAGAGAGTGAGTATCCTCTCACACCTATACTTCCTTGGTACCTTTCCAGAGTATGTACTTATGGATTTGCTTGCCTTATGTTCCTTCCTATGCTATTCTAGGAGTTTGTGTTCCTTCCTATACTATTCTAGGAATTTAAGTTCCTTCCTATGCTATGCTAGGAGTTTATGTTCCTTCCTATGCTATTCTAGGAGTTTATGTTCCTTCCTATGCTGTTCTAGGAGCTTATGTTCCTTCCTATGCTATTCTAAGAGTTTATGTTCCTTCCTATGCTATTCTAGGAGTTTATATTCTTTCCCATGCTATTCTAAGGGTTTATGTTCCTTCCTATGCTATTCTAAGGGTTTATGTTCCTTCCTATGCTATTCTAAGGGTTTTTGTTCCTTCCCATGCTATTCTAAGGGTTTATGTTCCTTCCTATGCTATTCTAAGGGTTTATGTTTCTTCCTATGCTATTCTAAGGGTTTATGTTTCTTCCAATGCTATTCTATAGCATTATTTTCCTTCCCATTCTATTTACTTGATGCTCTACACCTTTTCAAAGAGAGTGAGTATCCTCTCACATGGCTTTATACTTTGCTTGAGGCCCTAGGAATTCCCATACTATTTGCTTAATGCTCTATACCTTTTCAAAGAGTGTGAGTATCCTCTCACACCAATGTTCCTTGTTACCACCCTTGAGATTTTGTATAAAGGGCTCATGCGTTACAATTTAATTTTCATAATGTTCTAACATACCATGGATAGCACATTTGATATTATTGACTTTGAAGCTATGGCTACATCAATTTATAATGTGAGTTCAGTTTAGTAAATTTTCTTAATTTATTTCCAAATAAAATCATTTTACCACCCCTCCAGTAAATTCAAATTCAGGGCATACCCCCCCAACAATACAAACTCTACAATATGATGATTATAGTCGATAGAAAACGTAAAATACGCTCTTTTTTCCATTACGTATACCCCATCTTCCCTCCCCCTCTCTGTTTAAGAGTTTAATTCATTCATTACAAATAATTCTTTCGCTCAAAAAAATTTCATTTTCCCGTTCATGCATTTAAAACGTGCTTTCGTTGCAATTTATATTAAAACCATGTGTGTTTAAGCTTTTTAGAAAAGGGTGATTTTCATGAGACAAACTTCACACGCTTGTGTTACCGGCACAGATTAATGCCACATGCGTTTGCGTAATCCAAGACACTTTGAAAAAGAGATTGTTTTTTGGTCAAATTAAACGAGATATTCCATTTTCAAATGTATTTGATGAAAGCAAATAGATTTCATAGATGATTAAGAGGCTTTTATAAAAATATAAGGCGGGGAAGGGGCAATGTATCAATTCTAACACCTTCGTTGTAAGGTGAAAACAAACTGTTTCTTCGCATGAAAAGTAAGGGGGAAGGGGGATTCTTTGTGCAGACATGTATACCCTTTGACAAGAAAACTAATATGGTCATTCCGACACGCAACACTGAAGTTTAGTGTTTGGTTAGCTTTTAATTATACCATATTTATGACTGAATATTTTTAGATCTATATTTTAAATCATTGTATTGGATTTGATGCAGCTAGGGTACTCATTTTTCTTCTGTAAAAAGGGGAATCGTTTTTATATACTAAATTTTTTATTCTTTTTAAGGATAATTTTGAAGAATGCCTACCTCCCCCTTAAAAGAGAGATAAGGCTAATGGCGCTACTCCAATGCTACAACTAGAGATAGATGAGACATCCAGGGTCATGCTTTACCAGCCCCCTGTGCCCTCCATGCAGGCAGGAATACAGTCTGGTCAAAAACCGAAAAGAGAATGGGCGGCTTCTCAGAGGATGGTGAACCCCGCAGGCTCATCTGTACAATCCAGTGACATCACCGCCGCCACCACATCTATGCAAGAAACGGACATCACCGTCCCATTTATCCCCCATCATGCTTTGCCAGGACCATCCGGCACACAAGTGCAGTCTGAATTTGGAAATGTAAGCATTCTTACCAAATGTACTTTTCTTTATTGCTATTAAAAATAGTAGATTTCTAAACAGGTAGATTTGTAGGGAAAGGAATCTGCTTCTAGTCTGATCGCTATTTCTTATGGATGGCTAGATTTGTAGGAAAAAAAAGTCAGTTTTTTTTCATGAGCTATTAAGACAATCATTGAGTTGTTTTTTTTTACCATATTTTATTCCTATTAGTCTGACGCTGCGATGTGTGTGCGCGTGTGTGCGCATGTATGTGAACGTGTGCGCGTATACGTGTCTGTGTGTGTGTGTGTGTGTGTGTATGTCTGTGTTTGTGTGTGTGTGAGTGTGTGCGAATGTGTGTGTGTGTGTGCGTGTACACGTGTGTGTGAACGTGTGTGTGTGTGTGCGTGTGCGTGTGTGTGTATGTGTGTGTGCGCATGTGTGTGTGTCAGCGTGTACGTGTGTGTGTGTGTGCGTGTGTGTGTGAACGTTTGCATGTGTGCTATTAACAAAATTTTTCTAATTTATTATGCACTTGTTTTATAAATAATGCTATAAGTAAAAATTTGTAATTTATTATGCATTTGTTTGATTATTACGAATCCAATTAAGAAAAAAAAACATTAAACGGGTATATTTGTAGGAAAAGGAATCTGCTTCTAGTCTGATCGCTATTTTTTATGGATGGCTAGATTTGTAGGAAAAAAGAGTCAGTTTTTTTTAATGAGGTATTAAGACAATTATTGAGTTAATTTTTTTTACCGTATTTTATTGCTATTAGTAAAACGTTGCGATGTTTGTGCGCGTGTGTCATCATTGGTCCGGAAATGGTAATATTGAGTAGGAAAAGAAGAAGCACTGTCCTGAATAAAAATATTGCTGCAGGCAGTGCGATCTTGGAGATCTCTAAAAAACTCATGTTAGAATTCTACTACAATGTGGCTAAGGTACAGTGGCTGGAGAAAGGGCAAGTAGAGGTCTGCTACGGGGACACAGATTCTCTACTGTTAAAAGTAAAAACCCCAAACCTACTTGATGATTTGGCGCACTGTGAAATCATCAGCTCGCGGATGGACTACACCAATTGGAGTGGGCTTTACCCAGAGATAGTGAAACGTCGGGTGCCAAATCAGCTTTTATTTTTTAAATCAGAAACGGGAAGCGACATGATTTCCCGTGGTATGTTTGTAAGTCCGAAGGTGCAATTTATACAGACACACGACAAGGAAATCAAAAAATGTTGCAAAGGAGTACCCACGCGCTATGTGGATAAGAATTCCGACATGGAAATCTATAGGAATTGTATTGGTGAACATACAAATCCACGAGCAAAATTGCTGGAAATTGGTTCACTGAACTACAGGAACTTCATTGTAAATATAGAACAAATTGCCATGAGTACCATTTCCGACAAGGTCTATGTTGGTCAAGACGGTGTGACTACCTTTCCCCTGGGGCCCTATTTAACTTCCGACCGAGCCGAATGTGTTAGCCATAGGGAAAGTCTCGGTTTGAGTAAAGTCCAATAAATTTACAAAAACCATGGGGGGGGGGGCTCGTGGCCCGAGGGGGCCGCCTGGCCGGCCACCAGGGGGGCGCGCCGCCACTACCAAAGTTATCTATTTTTTTACTTAGAGCAGATTTTTTTTTTGGTAAATATACATGTTGCATTCAAATTAAAAAAAAAGTGATATTATTCAAAGTGTATATTTTCATTAAATGTTGTATTTTTTTTATAAAAAAATGTATTTATTAAAGTGCTTTTTCTAGTACATTTTTGTAAATAAATGTTTTTTTATTATAAATATATTTGAAAAAAAAATCTTAAGTGTATTTTTCTTTGTTTTCTGTAAAGTGCTGTTTTTTTTAATACAAGAAATATGATTCTATGTTGATTTTGTTCTTCTTCTCATTATTCTTGAGCGGAGTAGTAATTGGGAAATTGATTAGTCATTAGACAGCTATAGTGTACAGTTAGTTGTCTAGGTGAATTATTAAAGGGACCATGTATCAATATAAAACACCATTCAGATCGTTTCTCTGTGGGCCATCAATGTCAGGCAAAACAACACTCTTAACTAAAATAATTAAAAATTGTGTTAAAATGTTTGTGGAAAAGCCAAAAAAAATCTACTATTGTTACAGTATTTGGCAGGAGTCATACGATAAAATAAAAGCAATTGGCACAGCGGGATTAACAGGGACATGATGTGTTCAACACTATCGAAGAAAACTCTTCGCTGATCATCGCAGATCTACCTGAATATATTAAACAGTACAGCCAAGATAAGCTGCAGTTAGTCAGTATTTAGTTCCATCCTTAAATTTTCTCCGTCACCTTCCTTTGAACAGCACCTTTCACTAGAGCGCAGAAACGTAATCATTTGCTTTCAGCTATATTGTCTACATCATATACTGAGTGGTTCGGGTTTCTATTTCGAGAATAACTCTCACAAAAAAGCAATATCCTGGTGCACACAAAAATCTTCTCTAAGCATACAATCAAGCAACTAATAAACCCTACGGCTATACCCTATTGGATCTTAATTTAAATACACTCGAGGATTTGCGTGTAGTCACAGATATTTTTTGACAATGAAATTACAGTATATCTGCCCATGAACAGTAAAAAAACCTATTAGTTGCCATCATGACACGGAAGAAACTACATGAAAATAGATATTTATTTTCCTTTCTAAGCACTTCAAAACCCCCACTTAGGAAAGCCATACTCACACATGGTATTGACAATGATTTCATTAATCTAATTTCTGAACTTTGTTTAAATTTGACCGAGGGCAACGTTCAACTGCAAGAGGTAGTTAAGCAACAGGCAGAGCAACATTGTTCCTTTGTGCGTACATTGGCCTCTAAAAACAAAAAAAAAAGAATTTTAAAAGGAAACGTCTTCTTCAGGTGGGCGATAGCTTTTTTATACTTTTACTGCCAAAAATTGCAGGACTTGTAAGCAGTTTTCTCTAGAGAAGGGCAAAGCCCTATAAATTAAAACCAATAGAATTCGCTCTCTCACTTGTGAAACAATTTGAAAACAACCTGAGTAAATTAATTGACATCGAGAATATTGAAGATGATAAAAAACTGCTTTTACTTAAAGATACACTTCACCGAGTGAAGAAACATAAGCTCTATCGTGCGAAGGCCAGTATTTTTGATCACAAAAAAGAATCATCTCCTCGGGATTCTGCTGCTGCTGCAAAACAATTAAAGAAGGAGGAATTGGTTTCATTTGTATTGAAAATTTGAATTATATTGCCCAAAAAATATGGTGAACAAATTAAACGACTCCTAACATATCTCATGGAAAGTGGTCAAGATCATATTCAAGCTGATAGCAATGGAAAAGAGATCGTAACTCAAGGCAAGCTCTATAATATACTTTATTTAATATATGATATGGTTACACATCGTAAAGGACTTGTATCATTTGAGACTCATCTATACAAATTTCTAAGTACATCAAACTTTCCCAAAAACCTTATTAGCAATACGCAAATTCTAAAAAAAAATAAATGAACATGCATCACCACCATTAAAATATGAACATGAATAAGAAGAAGATTTTAAATCAATTTTGGAAAATACTAGCTCACCTAGTGGAAACTTGACAATAAGAAGGAGCAGTACACCACTGATAGCTAGACAAAAGCGACGACGTGTCAAGTCAACGTCACCACCACCACTACCACCAACCACCTGTATACAAAAGGGTAGCGGACGTTACACTACACGTTTACATTCAAAATGGTCGAAGTTCTGAAACGTGTTTATGAAAATATTGGTGAAGTGGGAAGTTTAAGTTCCCCCACCACTCTTTCCAAGGTCACTGGTGTTCACGTTAAAAGTGTACAAGTCTATCTACAAAATGAATCAAGTTACACTCTGCATAGAAATCATAGACTTCGTGCTAATCATTATCGAGAAACTAAAGCTTTTTTCCCATTGCATATAATGCAAGCAGATCTCCTAACTCTAAATGAGATTCAAAGACGTCACAATACACCGTAAAGTACATTCTACTTGTAATCAGTTTTTTTTAGTCGCTATGCATATGCCATTCCATTGCGCGCAAAGCGAGGTGTTGAAGTTGCTCAGGCCGTTGAAAGTATTCTCGAACAGGATTCGTATAAAAAAATTCAAACGGATCGTGGTAGTGAATTGGTTAATCCCCATGTTGCAAAAGTACTAGCGAAATATAATACGCTGCTCTATCGTAGTCATAGCCCTATAAAGGCTGCATTGGCCGAACGATTGATAAGAACTATTCGACTCTAAATTTCAAGATATTGTAAATTGAAAAATACATCTGCTTTTATTCATAATTAAGATAAAATCATGTTGATTCATAATCAACGACTACATCGATCATTGTGCAACTGAACCCCAACAGAAGTTCATCATCCTTCTCATGATACAATTGATACTTTTCTTAAAAAATATTCCAGTGAAACAGTTGTCATGAAGAAAAAATTCAATGTTGTCGGTATCGTACAAAAGCATAGAACAACTAATGTTTTTGAAAAAGGTCATTACTTGTGGTCCACAGAACTTTTTAAAGTGGCAAAAATCCTAGACACTAAACCCATAACTTATCGTTTGCAAGATACCAAAGATGAAGAGATTATCGGCGGCTTTTATGACTATGAAGTACAAAAGTTTAAAAAGAATAGTGAAATCTATCAAATTGAAAATATATTAAAGACTCGCCTCACAGGGGTAGGAAACAGCTACTTGTTCGGTGGCAAGGATACAACTCTGATTTGATTCTTGGATCAGTGTTGAAGATATTGACAATGCCCAATGATTTCTATGTAACATTTATGTCCAAAGATTCCGATCCTCTCTACAATGACTTGAATAAGACAAGTGATTTTTGGACGAAACTCTCCCCCGCCATCAAATTCAATGAAGGAAAGTATGAAGTGGCTCTTGTTGACTGTATTCTCAAAAATACCTATGACATCCTGAGAAAGGATCGTGTGTATGACATAAAAGTTATACCATTCGATTGGTCACTCTTTGTCGAGTATGAATGGGTCGAAGCACTTAAATCTAGCGAATCTCCAGATGTTACACTGAGATATAAAGAGTATGGTACTATGATGGATTTTTGTCGTGCAATCAATAGAAAAATCACATATCGTAGAAATGGTACATTCCATTTTAATCATTCAATGGAACACGATAGGATTTACATTACCTCACCTGTTGACACTGAAATAATTCAGCTCAATGATAATCTGAGAGACGTTCTTGGCTTTAAACAGAATATGATCAATGGGAAAAACGCTGGCACTGTTTACGGGATGGATCAAGTCATTTTTGCTGATTACCCACCTGGTTTCGCCTCGGACTCTTGCATATTTCTCTATGCATCTTTTGTGGAAACATCTAGATTTTGTAATTCAAATGTCCCCCTCCTACGTGTTCTTGAACGAAAAACCACCCATGAACTTGTTCATCACTATAATATAAAGCATCTTCAGTATGTTCCTGTAAACACTTCGTATTTGGAACTCTGTCAGTTAACACTAAGAAGTGAATTGGGTGACCCTCTAGCAATAACAAAAGGTTTAACAGTGATTACATGTCATTTTCTACCTATTGTCGGCGACACCACTTAAATTGAACAATAGAAGAGTTCCATTTGTCTGTCCCGATATCGATTGCTATGTTGGTGCTCTGAGTCCACGTCAAATTGGCAATGGATTGGACTACTACAAGGTGCGTACTACAATGTCTGGCTATGGTATTGGTAGCTGGTTTGCTATTCTATTTCGTTCTGAACTACCCCTTGCCAGAAAATATCTTGTACCTGCTGCATCAAATTTTGCTGCCTCGACACTACAGGACTGGGGGTCGGGTAAGAATTTCAACGAGAGTGTTAAGGAAAATATTAGATCTTCAGCAAGAGCCGTTGGTGAGCAATTAAAATCTCAGCAAAATGGGAAGGGATTGAAAAGGATACGTGCGCGTCATTCACTCATCAGTCTCTACCAAGCGGGAGGTGAAGGACATCGACAAGGACTTTGAGAAATAAAACAACGACGACCAATAAGAAGAAGAAAAAGAAAAAGATTGTTAGATCAAAGAATGATTTCTTCTCTTAAGATGACTAATTTCCCCCACAAGGAATCACATCCGTCAATCAGTTCCTCCTTGAATCTGTTTAATGCTGAAAATGTTGATGTCAGTGTCAAGTATGGCTACTATGAACAATTTCATCCCCAGCAACCCGTCTCGAAAAATATACACTTTCAAATATTTTCCAATGAAAACTATTCCATTGATTTGTCATCAACATTTATTGATTTAAATGTTGCGGTGAAGAAAAAGTCAGATAATAAAACTCCAACTGTTGCCGATGGTCTGTCCTACGAAAACTGTATTCTACACAATCTGTTCAAACAAATTAATGTGTTTATTAATGGAATACTGGTGAGCACTAGCAATAATTTATTCAGCTATGCAAACTACATACAATTTATGATGATGAAACCAAAGGCTTATAAAGAGTTGAGAGGTCAATCATTTGGCTATGAATATCGATCAGGTGTTGATACTGACGGTGAGTTGACTACTGCAGTGACCCAGGAGTATTATCTGGTTGGAAAATTAAATCATGAGATATTCAATATATCCCAATGGTTACCCCCCATGTCGAGATTGACATAAAGTTGCAACTAGCCCCATCGAATTTCATTTTGAGAAAAACACTTCCTGCTGCACCCGATGCAAATGTCATTATCACATCGTCAATTCTCCACGTTCGGAAACAACAGGTTATGAGCTCTTTTGCATTGGCAATGGAAAAGCTAAGAGCCAATGGCAACAACATTAAACTTCTTGTCCCCCATACAATCACCAATCAACGTCACATTGCCACCGGCTCTCGTAGCTATACTGATGCATCATTTATCAATGGAGAAATCCAATCAAAATTGTCTTTGGCCTTTGTGAAGAGTGGCAGTGCCGTTGGACCCTGGACTGAATCCCCCCATGATTTTAATTTTTTCGGTCTATCTAGCCTTGTGTGTAAAGTGAATGGTATTCCACTGTACACTCTATCATTTGACAAAAAATCCTATAGAACTCCGTACGAGTTGACCATGCAGTTCCTAGATCATGACTCCCAACTATTTGAAAATGGAATAACCGATTCAATGTTTTCAAAAAATCATGGTGTAATTGTTTTGGACCTGTCAGGGACTCAGGATATGAACAAAGTACGAACAGGGAATGTACATCTAGAGTGCATATTTGTCGATGTTTTGAATGAAAGTATCACATTGATATCGTTGAGTCAATTTGAAACCTATTATGAAATCACACCCGACGGTAGTGTTCCACTAGACCTTGCACCATGAACACAAACCAAATACTCAGCGTATTTAATATGGATCCATGCATCTCCCAGTACAAGTCCTATTGCATACCATCGGACTTCATCGAAAAACTTCTTAATGTAAACAATACCCTTACGCTTGTTAATAGTTGCCCGTCGGCCTTGAAGGCAACCCTTTGGCTATACATCCTTCAAACCTTAAAGAATATTGAGTTTATTTCCCGTATGGACCAATTATATAAATTCTACCCTTTACATATCAATAGCTTTGTTGAGATCAGTGGGGAAGATACCATTCAAAATTAAAGGAGAGTACAGGATTTAACGACTAAGACATGTGGCTTTCATGCACTACTCCTTTTCATGTTCAGATGTCGAGGCTATACCTACAAACAGTTTCTCAACATTTACGTTAACTTCCCTCGATTGAACGACTTTCTAGCGGAAAATATACTTACAAGTGTGTTTAATATTGATTTTAGTGCCCTACGAATAAAATTTTCTAAAAATGTATGTGAAATTGTTTATAAATAAAAATAATGTATGTACATGATAAAAATGACTTTTCTGCTCTTTAGATTTCATCTTCTACTAGATATAGGTATTTGTCGATAACAACTAATGTAGGTTGATTATCTGAATACACAGCATACTGATCCTGATATGCTGCAATGTCAGGGTTGCATTTTCTACAATAGAGTGTAACTTCACTCTTGTCATATCTCTTTGTATAGTCAATGATACTATTCTCATTCATTCTGTAGAATTCACATGTTTCAATTTGCTTATTTGAAACAATGCCACAAACAGTGTCCTCAAGAGGCAATTCACATTCCGTCACAGCCAAATAAAAATCAGTGTGCTTATAATCATAGTAGTCATTGTCTTTACAACAATTACGTAGAAACCAAATTCTTTTGTTGTTCCAACAGTTGAATCACATACCCGGTTCCTCCTCCCAGAACAATCTAAAACCACGACGATACCAATCTCTTAGCAATAAACTAAAATCACGCTTAGGATTTTTTCCAATCATACCACTATATGTATTCTCTCATTGATTACATTTATTATAGTGGCAATTCGAGAATAGGTGCCCTCTAGGATGAGAGTCAGATACCTCTTCAAGACAGGAATTACAACCTTTAATTTCTACAGCATATCCTCTATGCAATTTACACGGGTTGCATAATCTGCACTTTTCATCATACTCATCAATCATTGTACAATTCTCACATGATGACCAGCTGCCCAGTGTGTACATGCATAGTGGACGTGTAGGGAACATTTTTTCATGTGTTGAAACTCCCACTGCTACAATGAAACTGAGCTACCAACAACAACAAATTGAGTGGGATAGAGATAGAGAGAGGAGTAAATTACGAGGAGGAACATAAACCCTTAGAATAGCATAGGAAGGAACATAAGCCCTAAGAATAGCATAGGAAAGAACATAAACCCTTAGAATAGCATAGGAAGGAACATAAACCAAGAAAATCCATAAGTACATGCTCTGGAAAGGTGCCAAGGAAGTACAGTTGTGAGAGGATACTCACTCTCTTTGAAAAGGTGTAGAGCTGTCGTAGATAAAGGTCATTCAACCCCAAGAGTGCCCAAGAGGATAGCCTTGACATCTGCCTTGGAAAGGTGACAAGGAACATAGTTGCATGGAATTCCATAGATATATTCTACTAATGTTTGTATTCTTTCATCAATGAAGAAGCTTTGATACAGCTCAGGGAACCACAGCACTTCCGAGACATGAAATAAGTAGACTCTGGCAGTCGTTTAGAGGTTATATGTATCAACAACAAAACTTTGTTATCAGCTGCAACTGCCTTAAATACAGTGTGTACAGAATACATGATAAAATTGAGCAATGACATAAGGAAAAGGTTCTTTCTTTCGAAATACTTGTCGGCTAAAAACTTCGACAGACTGGACCCAAAGATAGCTATGTCTCCTGACTTCTCAAACTTAAATATTGTCCCACTACTTGTCCAGTTTCGAAATTTGGCAAAGGAGACTGATGTGTAAAACATTGTCAAAGAATGGTAAAGGCTACCATTTTGCGCTGATCTCAAGAAATGTGCAGACTCTGGCCCGGTTTATTTCTGATTTAAAGTACTAGAGCGATATGGTGGTCCGAAAATCAAAAGTTTCTCATTCTTGGGTGAATTCATGATGAAAATGCTTATCGTGCAAAATTTTTCTGCATGTGCCGAGAGGGCCTTTTCAGCTGTCAACTAAAAAAACAAGAGAGAAATAAACTCAGCTTGACTACTCTCAATCCTATTCTGGGTGCTAAACGAATCGTTACCAAGGACTAGAAACACCCCAAGAGCATGGTGACACACCCCAACTGGTGAAATACTGGAAAAGAGTACAAAAAATCTGTCACTTTAAGTGCCGCCATGGCTTTTGACTCAGATAGTTATGTTGAATGTCATATTTTTGGTCATTTTTTATGTAAAATTTGTTCAGTACAGAGTAGTTGGAACATCAGATAACTGACAATCTCTAAAGCCGGTTCCACTTCTAAAAATAAAAGATGCCGTTATCTAGATGTTTAAGGTGATTTTAAAAATAGTGAAAGACATGGTGTCTATTGAACCGCTTGTAAGTACGTTTTAGACCATGGCCCAAAAAGTCACTTTTTGTGAGTCACATTCGATTTTTGCCCCTGATTTGTATTAAAATCGTCATTTGGGACCAATTTCAGGGCGGTGCTGTAAACGGTCGTAAATGGCCGAAAAACATCGACTCTTTTGGCATGTAGTAATATGTTACTGAAATAATATATGATACTCCGAACAATGTCTTCAAGTACTGTCAAGAGCAAATGTGCTGTATTAGAACAGAAATAAAAACAAAGGGATAGAGTAGAAAGTGAATGAAAATATCTTACACAAAATTTTTAGAGAGAGTGCTGTGCATCACCGATGATCCACGTGCTACGCAAAGCATAAGACGAGGTAAAAAAAAAATTGGGATATGGTGCAATTTTTTTGTCTTCGGTACATTTTTCGAGCAATTTGTGGTAAATTTTGTTTTGAAGCGTTGGCAACACTGGTCACTGAGTCTCAGTTTAGCTTTGAAGGTGTGAAGACCTCTTTTGCAGCAAGATTTAGATAAAACGCATGTCTTGCTTATCAAGCAGTGAATAGTGTTAAGAATTAGATCACACTGTAGACAATTAAATGCAGAACGGGACAGCAGAAGGTCTGTCACATTATCCAGACTAATCTATGTACAAACCACACAAACAAAATATAAATAATCTAGTGAATATTGGCGATCCGAGAAATGAACACGGTTACTGCAGACCGGGTTTGACTCTCGCTTTTGCCCAAGTGACAGTGGCAATGGCTTCTGGCATTGATGCACCTAGTCAAATTGATGACAAAATTATATGTCCCGTTGAACAACAAAAAAGTGCCGCTGTGTTATTAGGAATGATGAAAGAAGTTTTAGGAAATGTAAAAAAAGTCCCTGGCGGGAAGGAAAATGTCAAAGAAAGGTGTGACCGGATCCTCGTTTTACATCAGAATGTTATAAAAGAGAACTCAGAACTACTTTGTACCGAGAATTGCCATCTACAAACAATAGTGAAACTGCAAGAACCTATTGGTGATCTAAATAAAACACCGATTTCTGTGTATGGGGTTGCACAGTAGACTGCGACCTCGCCCCGTTCGTTTGCTTCGGCGGTACGTGGCCCAAGTTTTTATTTGGTCATTCTAGAACCCGTGGAATCTGGCAAAAATAGTGATAAACGTCTGGGCCGAAATTATTTAGGACAGCTGAGCAAAATTTTTTACCGGACTATTGATGAAGACAGCGAAAACTTTGCTGTGAAAAAGACAGTACCAGCGAAGAATGGCAAAATTATACTTGAACTGGGTTCAGAGTCCGATGCAGAAGAGGCAATTTCTGCATTTAACAAGAAATTCGAGATGACAAAGTATAAAGTTGTGCAAGTAAAGGAAAAGATGCCGAGAATAATCGTGTATTACGTCACGGATTGTGAAGATGCCGATTTGTTCCGCACAGAGTTTATGCGAAGCAACTATAATATTAAAGACATGGTTGATCAAGGTGAGCTACTGAAAGTTGTCACAATGTTGAGAAAAGATAGAAACAGTGCTAACGTCGTACTTGAAGTTAGCCCAAAACTCCACAAGTCCATCCTGCTATAAGGTCATGTAAAGCTCGGCTTCTTGAAGAAGCGCTGTGATGACTATGTGTTCCTCATAAAGTCTTTTAAATGCTGCCTTTCTGGTCACCAAGCAACTGAGTGCAGAGGTATGCAGTGCTGTTTTATTTGCATGGATAACCGTTCAGTTGATGATTGCCCAAAATCGTTCTCTGATCGCCCATCGTGCAGTGCCTGTCACCATAGCCAGCCCAATGGAAGCCCGCACGTGTCTTACGAAATTAAAAAGTGCCCAACTGCACAAAAGATTATAGCAAAACTGCAAGATCGAATTCTGTATGACGTATAATGGTGCAATCAGGTAGTGTAAATGAAGTGAATAAATCATCGTCTTTCATCCAGAATAACTTGCAGCATTCTTTCCGTGCAATGGTGCAGTTACAACAAACCCTGGCAGAAAGATAGCCAGATGCTGTTCTGCTGCAGGAGCCCTATGTTAATAAGTTCGGAAAACTGTCGTGTATTCCAAGAGAATATGGTTGTTTTTCAAAACTTGATTACGATAAGAGGTTTGTTAGTGCAGCTGTTTTAGTTAAAAAATGTTTACGTGCAGATATTGATTTTGATGATTCGTCTAATGAATGTGTAACTGTGTCTATTTATTTGCCAAGTCATAAAGTCGTTGTTTCGTCAATATATTATCTCCCGTCAATTCAGTCAGTATCTGATGTATTAGCTGTGACTGATGGGTTAAGCAATCATAGTAATCATGCTGTTGGTGGTGACTTTAATGCTAAAAGCCCGATTTGGATGACAAGTTACAATAGTGATAGAAGAGGAAAAGAATTAGACAATTATTTTGCAAATAAGAATTTAGTTGTAATAAATGACCCAAATGAGCCGACGCATTATGTTGGCTCTTCTATTCCAGATGTCACAGCTGTAGGTTCTAATCTAGTTCAGTTTTTTAAGGAATGGAAGATTCTTTCGGATTCCCCGTCACTGTCTCATCATTTGCTTATTTCTTTTGAAATAGTGATAGATGCTGTGCAACGCGTAGAAACTTTTCCTCAAAAGTATGATTATGGTAAAACTGATTGGGGAATATTTATTTCAGTTTTACTTAGTAGAATAGATGATGTGTATTCTTTTCCTGTGTCGTCCATTTAAGAATTAGAGGTGGCTGTTGAAAGTTTCGGAAAGTTGATTTCTGATACCACTGCTGATTTGACACCAGTTCTTGGTAGTAAAAGATCAAAAAATTATGCAAGGTGTTGGAATCCGGAATTGACAAGATTAAGACGAGACTATAGAAGGAATTTGAGAATTTATAAATTTTGGATAATTTAGAAAGCGAAGTAAATATGAAAAATTCCCTTAGAGATTATAAATATGAAATTGTAAGAGTTAAGAGACAAGATTGTAAAAAGTTTTGTGAAGAAAGAGCTAGCTTAGATCCATGGCAAACTATTCATAGTTTGATCCATGCCAAACTATTCCATGGTTTGATCCACGACAAACTTAGATCCATGGCAAACTATTCTTGTCGGTCAGGTGGTGGATGTATTCAGCTGGTGCATGTGTTAAAAGATGATGGTAGCAGAACTTCATCACTAGATGAAGCAGGTGATGAACTTTTTGCAAATGGTTTCAAAAAGATGATAGTGTTAATGATAATACGTTCCATTCTGATTTAAGACAACAAGTTACAAATTTTGTACAAAATGTTACTTCTGGAAAAGGTAAAATTAATGCTGATGTTTTAAAATATGCTCTAAATTCTCTGAAACCAATGAAAGCCCCAGGTACAGATCAAATTTTAAATCTTGTCATGAAAAAAAATATTAATGTAATCAAAATAAAATCATAAATGCATGTTTAAATTTATGTTACTTTTCTAAGGAACGGAAAAAAGCTAATGTGTTAATTATTTTGAAAAAAAGAAAAATGATGGGAATCCCCGTTCTTACCGCCCTATTAGTTTACTTTTGAATCTAGGTAAAGTATTTGAAAAAGTAATATTGCAGGAATTGAATAATTTAAGTTCTGAAAAGAATTGGGTTTCTTCTTTGCAGTTTGAATGTAGTAAGGGGAAAAGTACAGTTGATGCAGTAGATAATAATGTTACTGTTGTTGAAAAGAATAAATCAAAAAATAAATTTACTTTATGTATTTTTTTCGATATAAAAGGGGCTTTTGATAATGCTTGGCATCCAGGAATAATTAAGAAATTGATAGAAAAAGAATATCCAGGAAGTTTGATAAAATTAGTTCAAAGTTATTTTAACGACCGTGTAGTTACATACCAAAATGAAGTTTAAAGGGCTCTGGAAAAATCATATCCTCAGGGTTGAATTTTAACTCCCTTTTTATGGTTAATTAACATAAATGATCTTTTGAATGAGAAAATTGATAATAAGTGTATTATACAAGCTTACGCAGATGATATTTGTGTGATAACAAGTTCAGAAAATATTTGTCAACTGGAAGAAATAGCTTGGAGGATGTTTACACGGTTTGTGCAGTGGGCTGTTAAAAATAGACATGAATTTGATAAAAATAAAACTAAAGCTGTTTTATTTACTAATAAGCATAAAGTTCCAAAAATCACTCTGAAATTAGGTGGTGATATTATTGATGTGAAAGAAAATGTTAAATATTTGGGGGTTATTTTGGATAGAAAATTAATGTGGACAGACCATGTCGTTAGTAGAATTAATTAACAGCTAAACAATATTCAACTCGTCTTTTATGTGTGGCAAAAACAACCTGGGGACTAAAACCTTTTGCATTGAGGAAATTGTACAAGTTGGTTGTGGAAAGTACAATTTTATATGCTGTTCCAGTTTTGGATCGCTGCTCTCAAGAAAAAAAATATTCTGAAAAAACATATTCTGAAAAAACTAAAATCAGCTCAAAGAGTTTCGATGTTGGCAATCTCCAATATTTTCGAAGTGCACATTCTGAAGTAAGAAAAGCAATTTCTGGTGTGTTACCTACTCATATTAGAGCATTTGAACTGGCTGCATTAAGATGTGCTCGCAAAGGCCGCCCTGAAAATTGGCCGATGTTTAATCCACCTTCTTTCCCCTTAGTTCAAAGATCGTCTCTTCATAGTATTTTTACAGATGAAGTTCTTTCTGAACTGTTTTGACAAAGTATTTTTGATAATAATTTTATTTTAAACCGTCAGTTTCTAAAATCTAAGTTATATGAAATGAGGTTTAGTGATTTCCAAAATTCAATGAGCTATTGACCAAGCCGTTTCTTTTCGAGTTCAAATGATTTAATTGCAGCTTCTTCTTTTTAGCCATAATACCAGGTGACACAATTTATTACCGGCCATTGTCGTCTTAATAGTTTCCCGCAGAAAATGGGTAAAGTTCCTTCTAGCTTGTGTCATTGTTGCCAAAATCCTGAAACTTGCAGCCATCTTTTATTTGAATGTCCTTTATATTATACCCAGAGAATGTCTTTGTCTTTGTGTTTATCTGAACTATGTCTTAGATTTCCTTTTAGTCTTAATTTAGTAGTGAGTAATAAGTACTTTAGGAACCTAGTTATTGTTTTTTTTTTTAAGAACAAGGAGGCTAGATACTTCGTAGTTGGTGATCGTTAGTTTGTGATCATTTTAATTAATCTGAGATTTTAAGATTATAATAGTTTTTTTTTCTCTCTCTTCTTTTTCTTTTTTTTCATTGAAGTCTTTATGGTTAGATTAGTGTTTTTTTTTGTAGTTTTAGTTTAGTATATAGGATGAAATACCTTGTTTCGTTTACTCACGAATAAATACTTACTTACTTACTACATGCGTCACTCTGTGTGGGACGGTAGCCTGTTTATAGCCAAATGAAGAGACTATAGATGGTTGGGAAGGAAAACACCAAAGGACCTATTGGAGAAGAGCCGCATTTGACAAATGTTGTATTATTCTTATATGATTGTTTTATTTGTATTATTAGGCGCAAAAATAGAATTTAGAATACTCGAGATTTTTCAGGAGAACAGGAAAAGCTATGCAGAATTCAATGCAATATATACCAGCTCATCAAACATAAAATAAAATTATTCTTTGTACTTTATCGAAACAAAAACCGGAACTTACTATAAAAAAACACGAGAAGAGTTAATAAAAAATTAGCAATTGTTGAGCGATTTACCTTCTTTCAGCTATTGTTAAACCTTTTAACCCACATAAATAGACAAATGAGTGCCCTAGGATAAGTGAGAAAGTCAATTAGAATAAAGTTCATCCGTTAATGAATTTTGGACAATATAGGGTAAGTGCCACCCTCACCTCCTACGCCATCAAAAATTGGAACTATTCCGAATGGGAGATCCTTCCTTGCAAAAGAAACTGGAGGTTAATAATAACAATAATTTTTGGTACTCTCGCACAATCCTGAACACACTCGAGAAGTGAAGTTCGTTTAATCCTAAGGAAATATACCAAAATATGATGAAAATATAATACTTTAGTAGCAAAATTATGGGAACTACAACTTAAGAATTATGGAAATCAGGCCACCTAGAACGCATTATATTAAATACCTAACCGAAATACCAACTCTATTTATTAAATATTTAACTAAAATATAGCTAAAATGTAGTTTAATACTGTGAACCTAAGCTAATTGTCTTCGAATAAATAATGGTAAACAGGTTTTCACTGATTCAACTGCGCGAACTTCTTGAATGGGTTCTGAATTGTAAGGGAGTACCTAATTTGTTTTTAATAATTTAAATGAGGCGTCAAAAAAATCGAAAACAATCGAAATTTCGGAGTTTTTGCACCTGGGCCCTCTGCCCAGGAATAAAGGGGAGGACCCCCCCCCACCTCCTGCGTACTGCCTGTCACAAATTATCTCCTTTTGAGTGTTTCTTTGCTGTAAGGAATATGTTCGTAGTTTCTATGGCCATCCTGATTTATTCTGTCTATTCCTGAAGTCTCGTTCACATTTTCAAGTTAGATTTGTGGAGATTCTTTTATCAGATATTTCATAAAAATGCCAATCACTGAACTCAGCCATATTACTGCCTATAAAAATGGCAATGAATATTGCAGCTTAAGTGTGATTCTGTTTAACCGTAGTAGTGAAGCCGTAGGTAATTTGAGTGGCCCAATAGCAGATTAACATGAGATTTCCGTTAATCAGATAGGGGGTGTACAAGTGTAGCTCCTGGTCCTTCGCACCTGGGCAATGCGGTCACCTGTTTCAACTGGTCAGCAGGCAAGATTCCTAGAATTCAAGGTGTTATGACGCAATGTAATTAATCAGAGTGTGGTCGGGATAATACACAAGTACTGATAATAGGGGTTACTAGCCCATCTATAAAAGGAAACATACTCTCGCACTTTAAACAGGTTCATAGGAAATTAACACGGGATTTTGAATGGTCCCATAGCAGTTTCCCATAGGATTCCGACCTTAGCCCTCTGACGTCACGACACACTCTCGCCTTCAAACTGTTAGATAGGAAAATAAACATGGAATTTGGCTTCCCCCTAGCAAGCGTCATTTTTATCAATTCCTTGAAAAATATAAGCCTCATATCTATTAATTTCTCTGGAGGGTGTTCCCCATAACGCCATGGTTATTGCTAGAAAAATGCAAGCCTCATATAGTACTCTATTGATTTTTCTGTAAGACGTCTAGGTGTTCCAATATTCCTTCAGTATTTAAAACCTGAGACAGCCATTCTGCGACCTCCTAAAAGACATTTTATTGATCCTGAGTCAGTTTATTTTTGGAAGTGAGATAGTCAACATCGAAAAATGTTTAATACATCTCCATTATGCTTATATTCATTGGGCAGCTGGTTATCCTGCCAGAATTGTCCTTTTGCTGATGATTATAATGAAAAGTGTAAATTATGAAATCCGTGTATGTTGCATAAGGATATGCTGTGCAGATTAAAGAGTGTAATTCCTGTCTTGAAGAGATTTGTGACTCTCATAATAGAGGATGCTTATTCTCCAATTGTCACTATGACAAATGTGATCAATGGGAAAACACTTACCCAGCCATGATTGCAAAAACCCCTAAACATGAGTTCAGTTTATTTTTAAGAGACTATTATAGTCGCGGCTTTAAATTGTTCTGGGAAGAAGAAGCTGGTCTACGCTTCAATTGCTGGAATAATAAAAGAGTATGGTTTTTACGTAATCGCTGTGAACATACTGGCTACTTTGTTAATAAGCCTATAGACTTTTATTTTGTAATGACTGAAAGTGATCCTTCATATGAGAATTTTGTGTATGAAATTACTTAAAATAAGTAAATTAAAACACTTGAATTTTATAATATGAATCAGAATAGAATTATTGACTTTAAAAACACATTTAATAAAAATGAATTTACAATATATTGTGAAAAATGTGATCCTAACTTTGCATGCCAAAATGAATACAAGCTGAATCCTGACGAGCTGCTACCACTTATCGTTTCTGATGATTACCTATGCGTAGAAGATGAAATCTAAAGGGGCACAATATTTTTTACATACAAATTTTATTAATAAACAAATTTACATACACTTCTAGAGCATTTCAATCTTAGGGCTTCGAAATTTTTATTGTATAGTTAGGAATGAGTATTTTCAACTAGAAAGTCGGTCAATCGAGGATTGTCGCAATAAATCTTGAGAAATTCCATGCAAGTATGTCTGCAACATCGGAAAATAAAATATAATATTGCATGAAAAACCACAGCTTTTAGTTGATAAATCTTGTACCTGCTTCCGATTTTGAATAATAGATTTTCAACTCTGCTCAAAAAAAATTTTAATTTTTTAAAATTTAATTTAATTTTCGGCAAAGGTACACTCTAAACGCACATTACACGTCCAAACAATACTCTTATCTTGAGTACTGGACAAATCCATTACAATGATACCATGGTTTTTCGCAAACACATCTTTGGTTATACCATTTTCGAATAATTGTGAATCTCGATCTAAGGATTGCATTGTAAATTCATATAGACCTTTTAGGATTTATCAAAAGATAAATTGTAGAGAGGAATTCCATTTACTTTACATACAAACGATGAAAGTCCAAACAGTTCAAATTTATGCGGGGGATTTGTCCATGATCCTACAGTGCTAGCACTTTTTACAAAGGCCAATGCCAATTTTGACGAAATTTCACCGTAGATAAATGATTAATTCGTATCGGTATGCGTACCCGTAGCAATATGGCGTTGATTCGTTATTGTATGAGGAACAAGTAATTTGATATAATTTCAAGAGGCTCTTAAGTTTTCAATTACCATGGCAACTGAAGTCATAACTTGCTTATTTCTTACATGAAGTATTGCCGAAATGAGAGAGACTGTTACATAGGGTGTAGTGCATTGTAATTTTCGCATAATATAATTGGACGGTGCAGGTTGTAGCTTTATATCAATCTTTACATTGGGAGGCATCGATTGAGGTATATAAGATATCTCATTATTTAGTTTATCAACTAAATGTAAATCTTAAGTTGTCGCATCTCTAAGTATATTGGTAGTGTCAGTGAATATTTCGAGAGGACAAACGCCTCTCTTCTTCAGCGCGAAACGAAACGATGGATCAATAAAAGCCAAAAATTAAAAGGATTAAAACCAACTACCTAACAACCATAAAAGCTAGTTATTCGCCAATATCCATGATTTGCACAAAATCCAAAAAAATATGAACTACCATCGACGGATACTAGCGAACAACTGACAAAGTAAAGGAAACAATTCATTCACTCGAAAAAACAAAACGAACCCGCAATTAAATAAGTTGAAGAACTATGTCATTTGATTTCGGATTTTAATTAATGCATTTCGTGCAGACACCCTTTGAGACCTAAGGGGTTGTTCACGTGTTTGATTATATGACTGGGAAAGTGGTTCAAGGTTTATTTCAGGGATTACTAAAGTATCGGATTCTCTTTTGAGAAAACCGAAATATGACTCTTTTATTCTTAAATCACCGGAATCTCTGTTTAAAGCTAGACCTAAATGTTGGTATTTATAAATTTCAACAGCTTCTCTGTAGTGC